>NW_007578331.1:33662-51006 GCF_000690725.1 Stegastes partitus
GGATGGATGGATGGATGGATGGATGGACGGATGGATGGATGGATGGATGGATGGACGGATGGATGGATGGATGGACGGATGGATGGACGGATGGATGGATGACTGTACCGTCTGACCGTCTGATGTTGTAAAGCCAAAGCATGAACTGCTTTAAAAAAAATCTTATCAATTAGTTTGTGAGTTAAGCAACTTTTTCAAGACGACAAATCAAGAAAAAAGACCCTTTACATAATTTTCACATTTGCTTTCAGTCGGTTCGATCAGTTGCTAACGATGAAAGAGCAAACATCAGCGCTTCCAGTTTGCAGCTTCTTTTTAACCCTAATGTAAAGTTGTCCCAAGAGAATTGTAATGAAATGCTCACTGCACTGTAATGGACTAAAGAAAGTTGGACAGCAGTGAGGTTAAGTAACCCATTAAGGTATATATAGTCAAGCTGCAAAACCACTTGAATATCAGACACATCTCCTGAAATAATGGTCTGCTCCCGGACTCCAGACAAGCTGATCCCGGGGATAGGAGGAAGATAAGCGCTGAACACGACTGCCCACGATCAGTCCCGAAACTACAAAAGTACGACGTTCCACTGCGGCGACAACCGCGCTCGACAAACATGAATAATAACCGGGATCTAAGTGATAGAGTAAGACCTCTCTGTGGCATAGTGGTGTGGAGATCTGCTTAGGATAATCTAAACAGTCTCACCTCAATCCCTCATCTCCCCTCTGAGCCAAACACTTATCGACTCGGTGAGTAGCGGCCCGCCAGCGCATGTTCCCAACTATTGAAAAAAAGGGTAAAAATAACAGGAACAAGTTGTCGGAAATGAAATTTCAATTCATCCAGTCCCTTTATACACTGGTGCGAGAGCCTGTCGTTGAGAGGGAGGGATCAATAGTGTTTAGACAGCGGGGCAGATTTTCTAAGCGCCGGATCAATAGGAAGGAGAGAGGAAAAAATACCCAGGCTTTTCTCTGGCTGTTGTAGTAAATACGAACAAATCAGTGGCCTTAGGCTAAATGGATTGACCAGCTGTTTCCGAGTTCTGTGTTGTAAATAAAGATCCATTCTGAGGTGTGTAACTGAGGCCCAAAGGCGAAAGTGCCACTGTTCAGGTTGGGCCTGTATGGGTTGTGCTGGACCACACAAGTGTCCTGATCTGAGGCCGAGGAAGGACAAGGAGCAGAGCGGGGACACCGATAGTAGTTTCCTCTGATGTGACCCTGCAGTCATATGAATTCAAATCTCAGTGTTCTAGACATGACAACACTCCTGCTGGACATACATCTGAATACATTTCAAACTGGCTGTTGACTTAATAATGACATGAAAAGTGGAATAGTTACTGTATTTTGTGTTCGTTTTAGGTTCGGTTAAGTTTGAAACATCCAGTTTTAACGAGCCCAACATGAATCCAGACATTATCCAGCATTTTTAGATTGATCTAGTTTGACTCATGTCCACGTGCCTACTGGATTTTTTCCAGAGCTCTTAACGTAGATCATGTTTAATGTGGGACGACGTGGTTCCTTTCTTGTTTTGATAACCTACTTCAGCAGAGATCAGCACTGCCATGTTTTTTCCTCTCTAACACAAATAAGTGGAAATGTACACATGCACCTCTCATCTATTTACTTTTAATAAATCAGCTGCAAGAATGTTCTGTTTGGTTTCTCAGCAGTCTCTTGATAAAAAAAAATAAAATTTTTGCAAGTTTGCATAAAATAGAAAACTGAGATTATCACCTGAAAGATATTAATTTGTTGCACAAGCATCTCATTAAGAAAAAAACTGACAAAAGTCCAGAAACACAATGCTGCAGCAGACTGGAATAAGTAATTGCATGAAGGGTTTTGTGACGTCGGCAACTGCAGCGGGTTAAATATGGCCACCAATATACTGAGCTAATCAGAGGGTAAGATCCTGACAGGGTGACTGATGGCCTGCTTGCTTTGCTTCACCTCTGGACTTATTAAAGAAAAACACCACAGGCCATGCTTTCACAAAACTCATTGGTCAACCACAGCGAAGAAAGTGATGGGTGAAATTCATCACTAAAAACTCCTCAGCCCAAACAAAACACACGACACAAGAACCTCCGGTCATTACGCCGGTGATTGCCTCCGAACTCGGGCAGAAGACGCTTTAGAGGACGTATGCGCGCGAGGAAAAGGATGGCTGCTGACTCTCGCTGCGGGGTCGGCGAGGAAAAACAGAGGAGAGCGAGGAGGGGAGGAATCTTTGGCTTTGCTGTGCGTGGAAACGCCGGGTTTAGAAGAAACGTGTAACTGAAATCTCCTTCCTCTCAGGAGGAGTCACTGTTGAAACTCAGAGAAGAACCACGGAGCTCTTTGGCCTAATTAAACAGCACTATCTGCTGATGTCTGGAAGTGATACATGACTCCCTTCTCTTTGCATTACGCCAGCGACGCTGTTTGATGGTTTTACATTACTGCCGCACAAAGCAATGCCACAAACACACCGCACGACCGCCGCCACACAACGGACACATAACCTGCAGAGGAACACATAAACAGAGCAGCTAGACGAAGCCGTACGACTCATTTGAGAGCAATTGCACAGTGTAATTGAAGCTTTGTGTGCTTATGCGTGTGTTTGTAACTGCTGCCTCTCTCTGATTAAGGTGACCTTAGATTGTGCATTTACCGAATCTCGGGCTGAGCAGCAGAGGTTAGAGCGCAACTCATTGGCTTCCTGAACACATTACCTTAATGATGCCATTCCTCACGCCTCCATTTCAACACATTTAGAGATGGAGCAGTTACAGCGTCTATTAAGACATTCAAATGTCTCCCCCAGCTATTTACCCACTGCTCAAGCACAAAAGGGTAGCCCGAATTAACTGTGACAGCGTTGACTCGTTTCCCTTTCCAAACAGACAAAACACACAGACAAAGTCATCATGCAGGAAGCGGTCATTAAAAATTTAGATTACAGCTTCCTTTGCTTTCCCGAAAAAAACTCTTGTCTTTCTCTGCTTGTTAATGGGATTGTTTTAATATTAAAGTGTTCATTATGACAGATCGTGAGGCTGACTGTGAAGGCTGCTTGTTCCTCCTGTTCCTGGCATCTGATCAAACCTCATTTACTCGACTGGCGGATTGAATGAAATGTCTGCTCGTTAACCCTGCGTCTACCTGCTGGAGGAGGGGGTGGATGTTCGCCTCCTGCACGCTCAATCTTTCGGTGCAGCTCGGGTTTTAAGCTGCTGTTCTGAACATCGGGTACTCATCAGAAACGTACATGCACATTTACATACAGCCTGTAAACACACACGTGAAGCGTACGCGTGGCGTCCTTGGAAGCTATCGACGTCGGTTCGCCAGTCGCCGGTGATTAAATGTGAAAAAGTCAAATTGGACAGTCGGCCTTTCTTCTTGTGCTCCAGTTCTTGGCCAGGTTGCCGTCCAAAGAGCCGCACATCTCAGTGAGTGGTCTTTAATGTGGTCACGTCCCAGCAGACTATCTGTTCCATATTCTGGCCTGTGTAAGCGGTTTTCCCCCTGTTTTGAGGTATTCGGGGTATTCTTGGGAGGAGACAAGGGCTATTGAGAGTGTTTATGTTCCCGGCTTGTACAGAGGCTTCTAATGTGTAACACAGGGCACTTCAGTATTCAGACGCCTGGGGCTATTCTCTAAGTGGTCTTTACTTTGAAAACACAGGTGCCCTCCAGGGGTTGATGAGTGGTTGTTGTGTGCATGTGTGTCTATGTATGAGGAGGCAGTGAGCTGGGAGGGCAGATAAAGGAGCTGCACTGTTCTGAGGCCCGTGCGATGCTCTGAATAATATATCCATACATCATCAGTCCATGTCAGACTTTGATTCAGTATGGTGGTCTTGCAGAAACCACTGTGGTATTATCTTTAATAATGCAAGCTGGGATTAGGTGCTTACTCTCTCCTGATAAATACGGGAAAATCAGTTAATTCCACTGATATCCCCTCCTGCCCCCCGCAGCCCATATATAAATCCAACCTCGCGCTTGCTTTTCTTGTTTTTGCTCTATAAAGCAAGGCTGGATAGTTTAGTTTTTATGTCCTAATCTAAACCAAAACTATACAGTGTAGGGAAGATTTGTTATTGTTACGAAGCGCTGTAACATAACTTTTGATAGTTGAAAATCTAATGAGGTCTGGAGGGAGCTCATAAATTAGAAAAATAAAGTTGCATATGCCTCGCTGCTGCCGCCGCCGCTGCTGCTCCATAGGAAAAGAAACATTTTTCATAAAATTAATAGGAGAAGTTTGACATGTCTCTCGCTGTAATTATCACTCGGGCAACCATGACCACGCAAGAAAATGCATTCTGTGGCATCCTGTAATATCAACACGCGGCTGTCATGTAAATACAGCATGACTGCACACGTTCTCTGACAGCGGCCTCGCAGAAAACCCGCTTAAAGTGAAGATAATGAAAGAAAAATATAAGTTTGCTTTGCATTTTCACTGACTTTTTGGTGTCACTGAGTGCAGCGCTGATGGAAAGGGCTCATGGCCATTTTACAGGCAATAGACCATTTAGCAGATCTCAGCTGGTCCTGATGCCAGCGACCTTGGTAATGAGGAGCAGCTGGTGCAACAGTCATTAGGCCCAGCTATCTCCACCTTCAGGAACTATCTTTTATTTCCATAAAACCTTTTATCCATTTCTGTCTGTGTTGCCATACAGTCTAACATCGGCCCAGGGCCATTAATGACTACAGCAGTATAGTAAATGTCATTACATAGCTTGTCTCATCAATACTTCTAAAAACAGAACATCAATGGAAATAGACTCAGAGCAGATATAATATGTTTCTGGTAGTGTCACAATCTTGTAGGTCTAATTAAGCTGAGTTCAACAGAAAGGCAGCATGAGAGGAGAGAAGGGAAGGAGAGGGTGACCCAATTAAAACCAAATCGAAACTCAGATTCACTCTACAGTGTGGCTCCTGCACAGAGTGGGAACCTGTGAAAACAAGGAGAACAAGCTTTATTAGTCCCTAAAAAGCCCTGTTGCTACATTAATATTCTAGTCTAATGAAAGCTTAGTTTTTTTCCCCCCATTTCCCAACACTTGCCTGTCAGTGTTCAGTTCATAAATATTGTCTTATTATGATTATCATGACTTTTTTCTCTAGATATGCAAAAAAAAAAAAATTCAGAGCCAATTACCACAATGACAGGTGAAATGGGAGCGTGCTGAGAAGAAATGAAGGGTTGCCATGGTGATACCGCAAAGAATCAGACTGTATATGTGCGGTCATGTGACCGGTATCTGGCTAAAGTGCTGCGACGCTCCGGCCCCGCACACCAGAGGACACTTAACCTTAATCGCTGGTAGCAATCACAGGCCGATCCACCTGAATTTAGAGGTGATTTCTGTCCGCGGGCCGGACCGGCTGGTGTAACCGCAGCCAAAACCCAGGATGTTGTCAAACCCTCTCTTCCTAATGACAGCCCTGGAGGACTGACACAGAACTGAGGGAGGCCCAGGCAAGTGCTTACAAAATCAGCTTTGAAAGAAAGCCTCTGACAGTGGATTACAATATTCACAGCGCAGGACGATTGTCACGATTCAGAGGAAGAAAAAACACAAAGATGTAAACAGATGTATCCGTAGGAAAAAAAAAAGTGTCTGTGTAAAAGTTAAACAGAAGAGAAGCAGAAGTTCTGTTCATTAAGACGCAGGGTGACATGTAAGAAAGGCGTTTGTCAGTGGCAGCTATAAAAATATGCACATGTTCTGATCTGTGCGCTGGTAACTAAGAACCTATATGTGCTGCGTGAACTGTGTCCCACTCTGTGATCCCCTTATTAAGAATACAATACTTTATGCACAGACAAGGATTAATATTTGAGAATGTGTAAAATGGAATTGGAAATGAAATGACTTGGATCAAAAGTTAATTAAGAAACACCTTGCACAAATATATCTTTTTAGATTGTTCCTGCTCGTACAGCAAGCAAGCAGGGGCTCCAACCAGTCTAACCGAGCCAGTCGACGGCAGAATAATACAAATCTGCTCCGAAAATAGAAAAGAGCACGAAGGTGGTCGCTCGCTCTTTGCACTCGCCTCAATCAAAAACGCAGTCTACTTGAGGATATACTTAAATGTTTTTTTTTTTTCATTGTGAATCGTTTAATATGAAGCCAAGTGTGAAGTGTGAAACGTGTAAAGCTCAGCAGCAACATGGCAGGACTTTAAAAATAACTTTATTATCATATTTGGAGCTTGTGAATATGTTTGTCTCCTATTACAACTGATTAAAAGTCATTCACAAGTGAAAGGCAACATACAGAAATGCAGATGTGGCCGCTGATAACGACGCCGGATTGAAGCGTGTGGACAAAAATTATACAAATAAATGAATAAGCTCAAACAAACGGGAAAAACCGTCCCGCCAGAGCAATTATGGATCTAATCAGAGGTTTCTGCATGAAGGTACAGCTCTCCTATCTCGCTCCCATTTGCATCATAACACAGTGTGCAATATTAATTTCCGAGTTTACTGCTTATTGGAAGTGCAAACTATGAAAGCCATTAAGGCCCCAAATAGGAAAGCAATTTGCTGTCACATGGATTCGGCTCTATTAAAAAGAAAAATCTTGTTAACCATTTGGAATTAGAGTCATTTGGCAAAAGGCATTCTGCGGCACTCCAGTAAAATAAGTAATTATGCTTCTCTTCCTTCTATCCTTCTCTTTCTTTCATTTGCGCAGGCGAAGTGGGGAGTGGTGGATGGGGAGAGCGACTGGATGCAAAGGTAATTAAAGTTGTTGGCTATCTGTTTGGTTAATGTAGGGATCAGGCCGGTTGAGAGCCTTGGAGGCAAAAAGCAAGATGAGAAACACATCTATTTTTCTGTTTCAGTCTACCAGCCCCCAGGCTTACTCTCATCTGGTCCATACATCACCTATTCCGGTCTCGCAATCCACAAACTAAATAGGGGAGCTATCCATATAGAAAAACTTGCACTGACTATTCCTCCGAGTTTATCTCGGTTTCATTAAGGTTCCAACCGAGTAAAATCTCATTAGCGGTTCTCATTTGCGAGTAGCTTACTGTTCAAATCACACCATCTCTGCAGGTCCTGATGTCTTAGCAGATTACATAGGATGTGCTTAAATGCTGTTTTGCAAACACACGCGACGTTTGTCATGCCGCTGTGTTTGTGTCTTAGACATGAACTTTTCTTTGTTTTCCAGTTAAGACAAACAAGTGTGGCTTATATGTGATTCTATTTTATCATGCGTGGTCGGAGGTATGATGCTTTAGGGTATTGTCCGTCCATCCTATTTTTGTGAGGGGATTTCTTTAAATTTGGTCCAAACATCCACTTTAACTAGTTATTGGTCAAAACCAGAAACTGTTGATCGGAAGTCAAGTTCACTGTGACCTAACAAAAGAAGTCTTACATTAAATATGACAAAATTTCCCACAAATGTCTGATAGAATTAAATAATAATGTTATTATATATATTTTTTTCTCAAACAGGTTCTCTCCGGGTTCTCCGGCTTCCTCCCACACAGTCCAAAAACATGTTGAGGTTAATTGGTGATTCTAAATTGTCCGTAGGTGTGAATGTGAGTGTGCTTGGTTGTCTGTCTCTAAGTGTAGCCCTGTGATGGACTGGTTACCTGTCCAGGTGAACCTGGGATAGACTCCAGCCCCATACGACCCTCCTGTGGATTAAGGTGTATAGATAATGGATGGATGGATGGTAACAGGTCAACCTCACTGTGATATCGTTCTGCAAAATCACTTTTCCGGCCATTATTAAGGCCAAACGTAGGATGAAGCATCCATGTTTTAGAATTGTTTTCGGCAAAACATCCATATTTAATTCTTTATCTGCTGTCACGGCTGCAACTTTCTCTTCTATTAGAATCAGTTTCACATAAAAGTGAGCATATAGAAGGACTTTGAGCTTTTACACACTTTTATAATCAAGTCTATACATTACACGAGTCAAGACAGACATGGACGTGAACTTGAGGAGTTGGCAGAGGCACACAACCACACGCTGGTCGTTTGAGCTGTAAACAGCAGATGAAGTTGTCTTGAAGAGTTTGAGCGGTAATGCACTGTTACATTTTTTATGAAACAAAAGCAATTGTAATGTGCACAAAAGCTCGGACAAGTCTACTTCAGAATCGGCCCT
Source organism: Stegastes partitus (assembly GCF_000690725.1). NCBI lineage: Eukaryota > Metazoa > Chordata > Actinopteri > Pomacentridae > Stegastes > Stegastes partitus. The sequence goes on from NW_007578331.1 coordinate 41,830, forward strand.
GAAGGGCTTTTTGCATCAAACTTAAGTCTTTCTGTTATTGATTTAGGAATTTCCTCTCACTTTTACTTGCAAATCAACTCAAGTTCTGAGATACGACCCACAGACTTCAGCGATGTTTCGATCAGGGGCCTGTGAAGATGACTCCAAAAGCTTCAGGTTAAAAAAAAGAAAGTTCACAGTGTATTTTGAGGTACGCTTTGAATCATTGTGCTTTCAGTTTCTTGACTGCGTGACATTTGCATCCAGAATTTACTAATATTTTGTGAAATCCATTCCCACCTGTGTGCAGGGTTTTCTGTGCAACTAGTTGGCAAGCAGCCCCAAAGCAGCTCAACAGTGGGAAGGTATTACTTTCACCAAATCCCTTTTATCTTCTTCAAACATGCTGACTGTGAATGTGGACAAACTTCATCTTCATCTGCTCGTGTCCAAAACGATGCCGCTTTGCATACTTCACATGTTGACTTGTGTGATGTGGTGGCAGGTCAGGTCTCCCTCTAATGACTCCTTCCTGTTTGTGCCTAATCACTCCACAACTCCTGTCTCAGCTAAACCTTCCAGCAGCTCATTTTCAGTCATATGGCTTTTTTTTTTGCTTTTCCTTTTTCTGCCCAGCAGACATGCAGTGTTATCTGAAAGTTTTCCTCGTCTTTCAGATCTTGTCTCCACTTCCGCAGTTCTCCTTAGCTGCCATTTCTTAATAACAATTCCGACAGCAGAAATTTAAATTTTGAAGCATGTTGATAATTTCCTCAGCTTTTCACTTCCCTGGTTAGTTGCTTAGAGGAGCCGGCGGTTCTTAAGTGTTACCGAAAGGTTTGAAAAGAAGTTATCAGCTCTGGAATCATCAGACGCTTCCCAGTGAGTTCCTACTTTTCACCGTCCTTGCGAGACTTAACAAGTCAATTAAAAGTAACGGTGCATTAAAATTTCAAGAAAGTCTTTTTCGGTGTCTGTTTTCTGCAGGGGGAGGGTTATATACCCGGTGCCACTTCAAATATCAATGTGTAATTTGTGAATGGGAGCCCAAACCTTTGCTTGTAACCGTATCAGAGGAGTACAGCTTCCAAAAGTCGCCTCTGTTCTATTCCTTTGCCTACAGACTCATTGGAAGTCAACTCTTAGCCTGAACTTGTAGTTTCGCACTATTTTCTGGACAGTCATGACCCTGTAATCATCATTATCTCAGCTCAATGTGTATCCTATCCAACATAGACTTGGCTCCCCTCGCTCCTCTATAAGAATGAAAGCCAAAAAAAAAAAGGCGATTTATGGGGTGGCATGTATGGCCTCAGAGGTGTTTTATGGTCGGACCTGCAGGACCTATTTAGGAAGCACTGTGTGCTCTGTCCTGACCACAGGTATTGATCGTCAGCAATGGCCATGGCGTGGCTGACTAGTTAAAGCCCTGCATGTGCCCTCACAGGGAGATGAAAATGAGGCCTTTGTGTGTAATGATCTGTGTATGAGCAGGGAGAGGAGGCCACAGAGACGGAGAGGAGGAGAAATTAAATCATTCCTTTGCTCTTTCAGGAGAGGCACTGCACCCAGCCATGCTTGGCTGCTTAATGTGGGATCTGTTTTTGAGAGGAAAATTAAAAAGAGAGGGAGAAGAGAGTGAGAGGGAGAGCGGAGGAAAGAGAGATAAATGGCTGGATGTGGAGGCAGTAAATGAGAGCATCCTGATGCAGAGAGCTGTGTGTGGATGTCCCTAATGGGGTAGGCTGATGTGAGCTGTCTGGCAACTGACCACCACTGTTACACCGCCTCCCTGCCTACCCCACACCAGGCCCTCCCAGCGCAGAGATAACCACGCTCCATGCTAATTGGCAGAAAACGATGGTGCATAACAAGTACAGAAGAGGCATTGGTCTAATTTGAGAGAGGGTGAAATGATGGATAAAATGCCTCTAATCATATGAGGCATTTTCTTGTCTATGAGACAGAGACTGCGGCTTTCTCTCCCTTTTCTGGAGAGAAAACAGTCAAGACACACACGAGGACAAAGACTATATGAACAAGCAAATCAACACAACAAAGGGAGAACTAAGCAGCAACATGTGAAATTCACTCAAAGTGGTCAGTCAGCAGCCAGTCAGACTATGAAAGCAGCGCTACGTCTCTACTTTACTGTGAAGTCATTAGTCACAAAAAAAAGAAAAGAACAAAAACCGGCTCACTCAATTCCACTGTGAATACGACTTTTATTCATGGCCCGTATTTGTGAGTAGTCTACAAGATGTGCGAATTGGACAATCACGCAGTGTCAAAATCACTGGAAAAATGGGCGTAGTTCAAGAATAGAGTGACACTTCCTTTACAACAGTTGAATGAACAAGCTTAAACAGCAGTGATGGTGGGTGTGAAGATGCCAATCACCGAGAACAACTGACATTGTATTGTATTGTATTGTATTCCCCGGAGGAAGTCCAATAAGGCACAAAAAACTCTGCTGCACATCATGAAATAAACAGTTTCAAAAGAGGTGGAAAATGATAATTTTCCTCAGGAAAACACCGTCCTCCGCCACGCGTGAAACCCTCCAAACATCTGACCAGGCAGGGGAGGACCTGCTGGACACCGAACATCTGTGGCGGCACAAGACCCTGTCCATGACCCCATCCTCGAAGCCTCTAAACTTCCACCCCGCAAGGGCGAGTGCCTGTTCATTTCACCTCACAGGCCTCATTAACGCAGCCCTCTGCCATCATTAAGACGTTTGCAGTAAAATTAATTGAAAGACAGATTAAAAATAAATTAAGAAAAATGCGTTGCAGAATGCCTACGTGCACTTCATAAATCACCGGGGCAAAGCTAGGAGCTGGCTCCCCATAATTAACTGCAGACTATTTATTTTATCCTGACGGTATAAATTAGAATTCAGACGCACAGATTATATTAGGGCTGTCTGCCATGCGGAACTGCTGAGGGGTGTGCAGAATATTTTAAGGATACAAAGAGGAGAACAGAGAGAGAGAGAGAGAGAGAGAGAGAGAGAGGGGAAGGGAGAGAGAGAGAGAGAGAGAGATAATATGTAGAAAGGCAAACAATATGTAAATGCATACAAAGCAGAAAGATAACATTTGCGTCCCATAGAGAAAGTATTTACTCAGGCAGCGCATAAAGAAACAGTAGACCAAGCAATTAACAGCAACAATCAAGTGCATGATTAAAAGAAACAACAAATGCCTGATTAAATGAACTGTGCCAATTGTTCCATCGACTCCTCGTCGGGTACAAATTCGACTACAAGTTGAACCTGCTTGTAAACTCCAGGCCTGTGATCAGCAGCAGCAGCGCCGGTGACATAACACTGCCCGGCAACTTCCTCCTCATTCCTTCCTGCCGCTCTCCTGCTGCATCACAACCTGGCCACTTCACATGCAAATGCAGACTAAACCTCTCCTGCCAGTCAGCCTCAGACAACCCCCCTCTACCCACCCAGCCCTCCACAGACACGTCTCTCGGTCGCTCCGTTTGCTATCTGGATGCTACAGCGAAGCGTTAGCCACACACTGCCTCCTCGTGGGCACAGTGCCCAGACTGGCACCGGTCCAGACCTGCTCTGCCACACTGGACTGGCAAAATGCTCCCTCTCTCTCTCTCCACACTCCAGATTCCCCACACATCCTTTCATCAGAACGCCCGCGGCCCTCTCCTCCTCCTTTCTCCGTCTTTATTCTGCACCACAGCTGAGATCAACACTTTGAAAGTATGCCCTCCAACCAGCCAGAGAAAAATAATGCTACCACTAGTACTGCCGGGGAACAAATAAAGCACTCACACATTTGAATGCTTGGCTATTATGCAATCACACTGAAGGCAAAACCAAGTTATCTAAAAAAAAAAAAATGTTACATCAAGGCTCTGTATCAGGTATCAGGTGCATAGTATGGCAATACGAACCGGCACCGTGAGCGTCGAGATGTATTCATTTTTGTAGATTTTTATGAATCGACTCAAAAATGAAATTTGAGCCTCCTTGTTTGGCTTGTCTGCACACTGCCAGATACGACAAAATAACACGCTCCGAGTTGTTTTTGACAGAAGATATGGGATGATATCATGTGCCCTGCAGGGACAGACACTGTATAGAAGCTGCTCTATAATACTGAATACAGAAAAAACCCCACACTGTTGTTCACTGTGATGCCGTATAAACTAGTCAAAAGGATTCTAAATAGGAGAAAAAACAAAGGGGAATATATACAAATACTCATCTACACAATCACATGTGAAGTAGCGAGGGTCTTTTGGTTTCGCAAAAAGTACTGAACTGGTGCTTTTAAACAGTCTTTTCTAGAGACAAATAATCGATGACACGTTTATGTCACATCTGCGGCAGGCTCCCTGATTTTGTTACAGTTATTGTAGATTCCCATATCGCCTCCAAATTTCCTGTTCCTGTTTCCTCTTTCCTGCTCACTGTTGATGTTTTTAAACTCATCACCAGCGAGCTGAGGGGAAATTCTGGGATTTATGAGTGGTACTGGGCACAATAACAAAATTAGGCAGTGTATCTTTAAGAGTTAGGTTTTTTTTTTTCTCATTGTCTGTTCTGCAAATCTGCAAGTTTCCCACTGTGACAGCCTCACAGAGGGAGACTTGTGCACCGTGCTGCTCCCAGCACAGAATCCATTTAAATCATACTGTTTCACAGGGTTAGATCTACTTCCCCTCTGAGCATAATGTCAGTTTCAGCCGTGTGTGTGTGTGTGTGTGTTGTGTATTTGCGTTTTGATTTTGGAGACTCCTATAATGCCTGGGTTTTTTTGTGTTTTTTTGTGTTTTTTTTTGGCAGGACTACTGGGAGGCAGAGTGGAGGGGGAGACAGAAGGTTGAGATCAAACTGTGCTGATGGTGGCTGGCTAGCTGGCTCGCTGTCACTTCTGTGAGGGCTGTTTAAAGTACAAACAATGCATAAACCATGTCCGATCACCTGATCGGCTGTCAGTGTTGCTCCAAATGCCACGTACAAAACCAAAACTTTAACCAGCTGGTGTTAACAAAGCTTATACCCCAAAATACTAAGAAGGTTTTTAACAGTCATAGCACGAAAAACAACCAGTCTGCCTCAGATGTATAATTTGGTTTCCCCGGTGAGTAAAAAGCCTTGGAGGCGAGTGCATACGCAGCAGTCATGTTTGTTAAGATACATGGCTGGAGTCGGCCTTTCTTCTCAAGCACCGGAAAAAACAGTAAATCACCAGCAAAGAAAATAAATATATACTTATTACATTCTGCACACTGCATATATTCACCTCCTTAACATATTGCACAGGCACAGTGCAAATGTGCAGCACTGCACATGAGCAAAAACATGCCATGAAAAATGACAGCAGGGAGGGGTAACTGCAGACCTGGAATATAATGGTGCGGTGGAGCGGAGGAGAAATAATCATACCTAGTGGTGGGGGAGAGGGGGGATGGGAGGAGCAAGAGGAAGATGAGTCTGTGCCCTGTAGCAGGGAAATGGAGCTCCACTGCTCTGCTGCTGGATGCCTGATTCCCCAATAACACTGCACAAGGGCTCCCTTCAGCAAGGGGCAACAGCAGGCAGCATCTGTACTCTAGAAATACATTACCCTGACACTTCACAGCCACTGGAGACACATACAGATGCTGCAATATTGGACTATGTGTTTTATACTGCAGCAGACAGCGAGGTGCTAATTACAAAAAAAAAGAGGAAAAAAAATAACATGAAAAAAACACAAAAATCTAAGCAAATTATCAGGCCGATTTCAGCAGTGACACTGATATTTCAGCTGGTTTCCGTCCTTCACAGAGTTCTGATCAGAGCTCAGATCGAGCAGCAGTTCCCTCTGTGGCCGTTAGGTGTCTCTCTTTCACTTCGCATTGCTGCTGCTCCCTCTCTCACCGAGCGGGGCTCCTATGCTCCTGAACTCCCATCTACACATAATATATACACCATCATTTGAAAATGGCAGCTTTTTGAAAATTCACCTTGATTATCAGACATTAAAAGTGACTTCTCCAGAGCTGAGTGTCTGGCTAGGGGGATGGCTGCAGACAGCAGAACAATGCAGCAGGCTTGGTATTAATGCCTGGCTGTGGTGTGCAGGGAGGAGAGAGGGGCCAGCCCTTTGTTCTCTCCTACAGCCAATTATTTTTTACGTGTGCCTCTTTTCACAACAACAAGAGAGAATTTAATTTTAATGCACTCTCTGGAAAGAAGGGTAAAAAAAAAAAAACAGAAAAAAAACCAAAAACATCTACAGTATTCTTAAACAGAGATGGGGACTAGCGTCAGCAGTTAAGTATATATGCACACATCTCTGTATGAGGCAGAGACGGATGACAGGGGCAACAAGAATGACATCAACCCAAACACACACAGCAGCATGAATCCTCTCATGCAATATGCTAAAACACATTCTCAAACCCATACCAAAACACAACTGTACGCAGCCCCACCCCTATGAAACAAAGACCAAAAAAAGAGAAACACCAAAATAAAGCCACCACTATTTCATTATACAGCATAATGGTGCAGCTGGAGGGGGGGGGGCATATTAACATGTGCATACCCAGGACATGATGATAAGAAAGCACACTGTAAAAATATCATAGATTCCTGATCAAATGGCATGAAAAATAAAAAACCCAGGATCGCTGTTGGTAGGTATGTGGCCAAATATTTTTCTAATTGGAAGGGCACTTTATCTTGCTGTCAGAGAGGCAGTAAAAAGCAGTGCTGTTCCCAGAAGGAGAGGAGCACAGCTTGCTGGCCTTTTATTAGTGCTGGAGCTCTGATATATGCCTCTGCTCTAGGCTTTCATCAGGAACCTGCACCTAAACACATAAACAGACACGCACGTACACACAAAAGTGCTGTTACAAACTAGCCACGGCGCAAAAAAAAAAAACACAACCGCTGTTAAACAGTTCGGCTGCTGTATTTTTGCGAGCATACAATCAGCATACACTCAACAGAAAATTACTGCCAAAAAGTTTTCTGCAACAAACTGATGATGCCAGAAGTAACTGGAGGCATTTTCAGGTTTACAGGTTAAAACAGTGATAACACATCAATTGAGGGGAAAACAAAAAATAATAATAAAAAAAAAAACACACAAGAATGAATTCAAATCCAGGAAAAAAAAGAGCAGAGCAGTGTACAGAGCAAATAAATGCCTCAGCAGTGTCAAATGTTTAAGTCACTGGAGAATAAAAAAAAGCACAAAATACAGCAAACACAAACTAACGCTGCAGCACAAGCTCTTATACATGCAGTTCATGCAAAGCTAATTTTTTCACACAGAGGCACTCCAGACAGATACAGTCAGACACAAAGACAGTCATATGTATTCACAAACACAAGCACACACACACACACAACCACACTGACAACACACAGGCTAAATTAAATTTCAGTCCTTGGGCAGACAACTAAACTGCTTGTGTGTGGGACCTACTCTACAGCACAGCAAAACCAATTCTCTGGAGATGGTGAAATTAAAGGGCAGAATCCTGCCTGTTTATGGTTCTCACTCTCTTCTTCTCTCAATCAAATGTTTTATTAGCAATCATTTGGTCCTAAAAGTCATGTTCTTGGGAGGCAGCTGGCATGATGACAGCAGCTGCTGGACAGACAACACCACTTCAGCACAAACCATTCCCAATTATTTACACCTGCGCGAGAAGTCAGCGAGAAACTCCAATTAACCACAAAATAGCCATACGTGGACGGGCTTTTCTACACCGTACCCGTGCTTTCGTATTTATTTTTGAATAACCAGCAAAACGGAGCGTATAAGGAAGCACAAGTTACAGCTTACAGCGCTGAACGTGTTCACCAGTTTGTGCAAAAAGCTCAGCAGGCCAGAGTGAGTCTGGAACCAGCAGAGTATAGAAGGAAACAAAGGGGACTGTGATCCTATAATGGGAATCAGGAATTTGCCCTACCCCTGCAAAATCACTTTCTGATTTTGCTAGTTGAGGTCTGTCTGAGCAGCCGGCAGAACTGTACCTGCTGAATGAAGCGGCCATGTTGGACACCTCTGGATGGAGTGGCAGGTTATTGGCTTCAGTCTGGAGTGAGGAGGAGAAGAAAACAGAATGATCAGTGAGATTTCCAGCTTCTTGCATTAACAACATTCCTCTTTGTATTTCATATTTTATTTTCTACTTTTTATTGTCCATTTTACTGCCAGTTGCATAGTACTGGCATGGCTGCTTATGTGACAGATCAATTTAAATGTAAAGACTCAGTAGTCTTTTCTAGTTAAATGTGAAAGAACAAAAGCGAAGACAGTGATTGTATTTACTCAGAAACATCTTAGAGGATGTATCTACTGCAAATATGCTGACTAACAAGCATATGTGTGCAAATGCACATGCACCGGCTGACCTCCTCGATCTCTCTGTATATGGTATCACTGAGGCATCTCTTTCTGCCCTCCAACCCCCCTCCACCCTCCTCTGCTCTTCTCTCCTCTGGTGTCTGGAAGCAGTAATCTGTTCCTGAGCTAGCGCTGCTGGGATTAGGCAGCGACTGGAGATAGGATATATGCGTCATTAAAGCGGAGGACACAGTGTTGCAGGATGAGACAAAGTCAACAAAGGTGACACGGAAACAGAGGAGACGAATACCACAAACCCACAAACACACACACACACACACACACACAGGAATAAATTCACATGTGCATGAATAAAATAAAAACAAAACCTCGACTGTATGCCGGCACAGCACACGTCTGCCTGTGCCCTACACACACACACACACACACACATACATAAAACCCTCTTTTCTCTCACATACAATTTCCTAAACCTCCAGTGAATAAGAATAATGTAGTGTTGCTGTAATGGATGTCTGAGAGAGAGGCAATGCATTAAACCTAAGGCACTAATGCGAAGAAATGTATATACACTGCAGACAGATAGCACTGGTAATAACTCTGAATACTTTGAGAAGCCAAGTTTGTGCTGCTGCTTGTTCACCACGCTGCCAGAGTAGCTTTCCTTCCTCATGTAATATAGCGACTGCTTCGTTTTTGTTTTTAACAATTAACCACAGCGTTACTCCAGCAGCAGTTACATGCTAACAAATGTACATTTCTAGGTTTCCATCATTTTCATATATGAATACTTTCAATGCCATTTATGCTCAGATGCACAACACAGATAAAGTAAAAGTTACTGCAAAGA
>NW_007578331.1:51481-70280 GCF_000690725.1 Stegastes partitus
GTCCTATCCTGGCTCTATATAATCCTGTTACATCTTTACAGCAGGTGGTCCACCAGGTCCTTCCATCTGTGCTCCATCCAGCTGCGTTCTGGAGCTGTTTTGTCTGCTGCTGCACTCTGTCAAGAGCATATCTCTGCTTCACCTGGATGACAGTATGAACTATGTGACCATGTCCAACCCCCAAGATCTGGAAATCAGTGGAAAGCTGTAGGTCCTTACACTGCACACACTCAATTAAGGCCAATGTCTATGTTCAACTTCCCTGTTATTAATAGTCCTGAGAGGTGCTTTTTGATTGCCTGTGCATGCTCATGCCAATAAAGGATGAATAACTACTACTACATTTATATTTGCATGCATAAAGCTGAAAGCACACACTACATGGGAACAACATGCTACAAACATTACACTTCAGCGTGATTGTTAAACATCTCATTCAAAAACCAGAGGCATTAATGTGGAGTTGCTCTCATCTTTACGACGACAGCGCATTCAGCTGACACACAGGCGAGCACTTGACAAACTGACTCATTGGAAAGGTGGCTTTCTGTGGGAAAAAAATAAAGCCACATTCAACTAAAAAAAACGCCTTTATTGTGGCTCCTGTTATTGTTATTCTGATAATAGCAGAGCATGCACGGCTGTAAGCTTGATTTTCTCCAGTATTAACAATGGCCAAAACAAGAAGGCGGCGCCCTCAAAATACATGCATGCTATATTTTGCACATATTTGGCAAAGCGTTGCAAAGCGGCATCTCTCCGCTTGACAGCAGCTAGCGTTAAAAGGAGTGTGAGGAGTCTGCAAAACATGTATCTGTGAAATCGATGCCTACAAGAGGTTTTGTATTTTTAATGTGTGAATAATGGATTGCTGCCATATTTAGAGCCAAACTCAACAATCACCAGTCCACAATGCTTCTTTCCAACACTTTCAAGTATTCAAGCACACAGTCAGCTGGAACTTTGAAATTAGCAATCCTCCTACAGAGACAATCAAACTTCTGTCCCTGTTCTTACTCTCACCCTTCATGTCGACTCGGCTGCCACCTTGATTGCAGGCGCCTCTACGAGTCGAAGGTTCGGCCGAGGCAGACCGTGCAGCTGACTGAGAATCACTTTGCTATAGGTGTCATAGACTGAGTCGTCTGGCTGCTACGTGTGAAGTTCATCTTTTTTTTTTTACCTTGAATACTGATCATAGAAATGTAAGGCCAAACAAAAACAGCTTTCAATAGTTTTGTAGCTCAAACTCTCCTTTTTAAAATTTTTTTTGTTATCTAAAATGATCTTTGGGCAGCGATTTCAGTTCGTTCTTCTTTTTTAAAAACAACAACAACAGTCCTGTTTCTGGCTAGCTCCTGACAAAACTGCCTGTGAAAGGACTGGCCAAGGACTTCTGCTAAAAACTGAAACCATGTCTGTGTATCGCCGGTTAAGTATTTTGACTGTGCTTCACGTGGAGACATCTTTTAAAAAGCATTGTTTAGCAACGCTGGGCTCATGACGGGCAGTTAAAGAAAGATCAAAATAAAAGCTCAACAGTGTTTCTGCTTTATTCCAGGCATGCTCCCTGTCAAAAACCTGACCTTTAATATCTACAACGTATTTCGGCGACGAAGTTCAGTCAGAGATGTGGTCTGCGTTAGCCTCACGCAGAGACGAGGAGCGAGCTGCAGTCACTCCACACCGTCGGATTTCTGCTTTTTTTTCTGAAAATTACTTTTAAAATGTTACTGTTCAGCCACAACCGACGCTTTTAGATAATCACATTTTGCACACAAAAAAAGGCTTCATACAATGCTTGTCAAAGACGCAGCTGTACTCCCCAAGACCTGTGAACGGTCTTGATGTACAAAGTCAGTGTTTCCTTTGAGTTAAATAAATACATTACTTTATGTGGGCTTGCCTTGGCACATCGACTTGAAATGATTACAACAGGTTAATGCATAACACTGAAAATACACTTTGGCATGTATTCATAATGGAATAGAAAGGAAGCATAGATTATGATATGGCCTTCAGTAATAGCCAGAAAATATAGTAACTATAGTGTAATTGTTCCCAGAAAAGAAAAAAACCCCACTTTACTGTATGGTCAACATTCTGTTCTGTTCTGTTCTTATAGAACACTTTTATCCTTCACAATGTGTTTCTCATTCACCCATTCACACACATTCATACACCAGAGCTGCCATGCAAGGTGCTGCCTGCCATCAGGAGCAACTTCAGGTTCAACGTCTTGCCCAAGGACACTTGGACTGTGGAGGGGCGTCGGATTGAACCGCCAACCTTGGAGGACAACCTGCTCTACCACCTGAGCCACAGCCGCCCTACATTACAGGCAGACAATAGGTCCAGTTTGCCTCATTTGTGTATGGATTACAGGTTTAACCACATTATGAATTCTTTAACTAGACAACAGACTGCACTGCAAAAGTCACGAGGAACATCTTGCGTACAATTTCTTAACTCAAGTTGGATAACAAAACAGTACAAAACCTTATACACTCCCACACGGTATCTACATTTGATTATGGAGGTATCGTGTACGATCACGCTGCTGCCGGTAGCTTTTCTCCAGCTGCTAAGTTGTATGAAAAGGTTGCATCCAGACGGCATCGGCACACCTGTGTCTTCATTTATAATGACTTGCCATCTAAGCTGCTGAGACGTTAAACATCTTCATGCGAGTTCATTGCTAACAACCATGACATCAGATCAGAGGGAAGGCCGGGTTCAAAAGTTCTTCAACTGAACTGGGGAGGACTGGTTCCAGTACGACGCACCTCACTACTGTAATGAGCTGCAACACAGCTTGAAGCTGGACGCACTCGTTCCTCTGTTAGACGATACCTCGGTCACTATTTCTGATAAAAGAACGGCTATTTTAAATAGTCGTCATCTTGATCTTGTATTTGGTTCTAAGGTTTTCATTGCAGAGACAATCTAAACGTCAATGAGATATCCTGAATTTATAAAGCTTAACTGATTTGGGGAGCAGGGCAACGTCTGTCTTATTAATATATTCTTTATCCAAAGTGTATGAGGATCCAGAAAATACCAGGAGTAGGAGATTTTAAGAGATCTTTAGTGATTCTTAAACATCCGATGGTAATTATCTTTTACACAAATCAATGACTCAGATACATAAGAAGCACACACTGGGGCAGATACTTATATTACGTATAGCGAGATTTCACAATCGTTAGAACCTTGATTATTGTATATAAGAACAATTACATCACATTAAAGCAGCTATAGCATGCACTGACCTTATCCATAGAAACACATGGCTGGATGTTTGGTTTACATACGGCCAACAAGGGATTTACAAAACTTACAGACAAAAAGACTGAATACATAAGAATGGCTGCATTGTTTGCTGTTATAGTATCCAGGTATGTGCACGGGCTGTGAAGCCCTGTGCATGTGGATGTTGGGGATATATTTGGAGGTGTGTTAATCAAAATGTATCAGACTGACCTGAGCTCTCCACTCCTGCTTACGTTCCATCGTTGCTTTAATCTTTGCTTGACGCCCATACGACGGTGGCTGAGGAAGACACGACAGAGAAACAAAGATGATATCATTTGTATCATAGGACATTATAATCTAAATGATCTGTACAAAACTCTTCGGCGACTAAAAGAACTGTTTTTTTTAAAATCACTAGGTAACAGAATAACATCCATCCATCCATTATCTATACACGGCTTAATCCTCACCAGGGTCATGGGGGGCTGGAGTCTATCCCAGCTGACTCAGGGTGAAGGCAGGTTCACCTGGACAGGTAACCAGTCTATCACAGGGCTACACTTAGAGACAGACAACCAAGCACACTCACATTCACACCTACGGACAATTTACAATCACCAATTAACCTCAACATGTTTCTGGACTGTGTGGGAGGAAGCTGGAGAACCCACGCTGCACGGAGAGAAAGTTCGGGTCCCAGGTGTCCGAACCAGCGACCTTCTAGCTGCGAGGCAACGGTGCTAACCACCGAGCCACCTTGCAGCCCACAGAATAACATCTAATTTCAAAATAATTTTAATTCTTCTTTATACTACAATATAACGACTCCGTAAAATAAAAAGCTGAAGCTCATTCGATTGGTCAAGAATTAATTTTAACACTGAAATAGACAGGATGCTCCAAACGAGCATGAGTTAGAACATTTTAGAGGTTTAACTGATCAAAAAATATAAACTAAGTTAATTGGAAGTTTTTTAAAAACAGGTTATTAGAGAAAATGGATTTGAACGCATCAAATGTCTTTATTATTTTGATATTCAGTTAGGCCTGTTGAAAGAAACTGAACTGTTTAGTGATGCACAGGCTGCTACAGTTTTGGCCAATGTCATTCAAATGCACAAAATCTGCTGCGTCTTTGATTTATTGAAACACAAGACAAGGTGCCACAGAGCAGAAAAGCACTGCATGCATTATTAAGCCAATAAAAATATGTGTAATTTCCTACCTACATGTGGACTTTGAAGAATTTGCATCATATTATTTTTCTGAATGGTCAGTTTATATGAATGTTTATCAGGCACACGTTTAAAAAATATGGGAACCAAAGCAAAACACTGTCCTGCGGTTCCACTAGCAGCTCAAACCACAAAAAAAACACACATCTTCCGTTTGTAATGGACAGAAATTAAGTCCAGAAACAACTTACAGTCTGCTACTCCCAGAGTGTTTTAATGAGAGGCAGTTTGGTAAAAGTGAGTGAAAATGGATCATTACGGTCACCGATGTCTCTCAAAAGTATTAGGGTGACAGAGAAACTAAGCAGAGAGTGGCTCAGACGGCGCTGTCAATGTTCCAGTCCACAATGTGTGACTAAGATGACACCTCAGGCTGTGATTGAACACCACAAACAGAATCTGCCCAGAGGCTTAGCAACAGGTGACACAGTCAGCAGCAATCAACACAGTCAGTGATTCAGATTGGTTGGTGTTTTTCTCCGGGGTAAGCAACAAGCAGCGTGTTTTTTTTCTGAACGCGTGTCAAAAGCCACAGTCATCAATCATTAGATTCCTGGGTGTTTTGTCTGTCAATTTGTCTAAGTGCCTGTTTGTCATATTGAACATGTTTGTCTGTTGACTTCACTGTTTCATCTCCTCTACATGTCTCTGAAGTACAGTTTTGCCTTTTCTGTGGAACATTCGTGGATGTAAATAGATCACAGATTCGTATTTAACCACCTATCTGTGAGTCCTTAAAACTGGAGTGTGGGACTTTAACGTAAACATGAAAGGTCGTTATATTAGAGCCCAACAAGTTCACACAATTCTGATTAAACTTGTCGGCACCAGATGAGTTTCTCCGCATTTCACAGAACACCATGGTGTTAAATCTGGTGACGTTCCTGCTCTGCTGCAGGAACAATGCACTTTACACCAGCAAGCAGTGACTGGTTTACCAAGAGCTGAAAAGGCGAGCAACCACAGTGACCAAGACGAGAGGACTCCATAGCAACGACAAGTACAAGGCGTGATCAAAAAGTTCAGAGACTGTCTATAAAAATCACACACCTGATTTAACTGTCTGCCTCAGACACCTCAAGAGCTGACAGACGACTCTCGGGGACTAATTCCTCTACAACATAAATGTTAAAGAAGACAACGAGTACGTTTGACGCGTCTTGTCCGATCTTGTGCGGATTAAAGATTCAAGAGTTTTTGAGGGCTCTCTGTGAAACCTACCATTCCGTCTCTTGGTGGTAGCCACAAACCCACCACCATCCTCAACATGAGGGTCACCTCGGACGGTTGTGATGTTTTCCTCTTCTCTTTGGTCTCCTGGCTTGTGGAAGTTACTGCTGCCCGTCACTTTGTGCATGTGCACCACAAACAGTCCCAGAACTTTTTGATCAAACCGTGCACGGCGGGAAAACCTGTGCAGCATCCAGGAAAAGATGCTCCAGATAAAAAAAAAACAAGAGTCTAATTGTGAGTCACGAGCATGCATCACGTGTGTGTAATTACTCTCACTGCTAGCATGGTGAGGCAAAAGTTCTACGATACAGGGTTAGCAGACGAACATACACTTGACTTACATTTCTGTTGTGACTCCCTGAGCTGCGTTAGATGGCACTAGCACAAATGCATTCAATCAATATGAAGAAACACTGGGATGGAGGCATTTGAAATGTGCTCCACGAAATGCTGCACTGATGGGGATGGCTGCATGAAGCACGATGGGCTCGAGTCTGAGGCCTGCTGGAAAAACCCGGGCTTAGCAGCGAGCACTGTACCTGGCTCTGGAGCTCCTGGGCCTGCCGAGTCGGGCTCTGAAGCTGCTTCTGATTCCGCCGCATACGACTGTTCCTCTCGAGATCCAATCAGCCCTCTGCAGGTCAGGCAGTGACTGAGAGATCCTTGCTTCAGGATGTCCAGCTACTGAACCACAAAGGAGGCAGGGCGCCGAGAAGAGGAGAAAAATCAATCCAGTACACAGAGACTACCCTCTCTGCGCAGCCAACCTGCTCACGCGGTAGCTGAGGCTAAAATGCACCGTGGTTCCCCCATCGTCCTGAGCAGAGACTCAGAAATAAAGGCAGGCAGTCCCGTCCATCACAGGCAGGCCTGATATCTGCCTTTATCTGCTCATTCTGTCTCATCCAGGACAGCAGAGGAAGAAGGTGCATTTTCTCCAAACCAAATTCAAAACAAACGTTGAAATAACAAACAATACACACTGATGGCTAGGGTTGATTCTTTATTCTAAGGAAAGAGCAGCTGATCGGTTACTCTCCACTAAAACAGTAAAAACGGAGCAAACTGAAAGTAAACGCTTGAAAAATCAGCAAGACTTACAGGAAAGAATTTCACAGTTGAATAAAAGAATTACAATAAAATAGCAAATGTTGGTGTTGTTATGAGACCACACTTAGCGGTGCATAGACAATCTACGCTAACGATGATGACGAGGTAAAACTTGGAACACAACAGAGTCTTTGAGTGGAACAGTCCGTGTGATGGTTCATACAATAAAAGCTAAATATGACAGAAAAATGCTGCGAATCCCAAAGTAATGCTGCTACAGAGCACACAGCTCGGTGGCCGTGACGTCCAGCAAACGGTGAGACAAACTGTACTTGTGAAAACGGAAACAGTCGCCTGCACAGCTAGAGCGCCAACAATATTAAACAGGCCACTAATTAATACAACCTTCCTGTGCTAAATCACGAGAGGGGAAAGGGATGGAGGGGGAGAGAGTGAGCCAAAGACAGTGAGAGAGAGAGAGAGAGAGAGAGAGAGGAAGAGGAGGGAGCTTGGGTGAAAGGAAGGGAGGATAGCAAGCGGAAGACAAACAGACAGACCTAGCTCCTGGTTCACTTGGACAGAGGCTTTAGTCCGGCGTGCCTGATGTCGCTGCAGTGTCGCTGATGCACAAGAAATCCTAACCAGACAAGATGGAGACCCAGACAGGAAACCAAGACAAATCATTATTCAACCATCTGCACATGGGCTGGCAAATACTCCAAGAAAACAATAGGGAAAAAACCAAAAAGAGGAAAGAATAAAAAAAAAAAAAAGAAAACCCAACGTTTCTTTCCGTTCCGTCTCTGCTCCACGCAGTGTTGTCATCTCAGAGTCCGTTTTTTTTTTTTTTTGCTTCTCGGAATGAGTCAAACAAAAGAGCCTGGCGGTTATTCCTGAATTAAAAATACAGATTATGCAGAAATCCATTTCACGGAATCGCTTAAAACGTGTCTCATCCGTTAGCACTCTCTTTCTGTGTGCGATCCACACCGATAACCCTGGTCTTGCTTTCTTTCCCTCACAATCGCTCCCTCTCTCTCTATTCTCCCCTCCTAAACTGATCAATACTTCATTTAAATCATGACATTAGCACACTACTACTGGAAAAAGAGGGCGAGAACAAATACAAATGAGCGTCTTATGTTAAGTGACACAGACGCGGATGTTTTTGCGTCCGAGGATTTTTAAGATTTCTCGACAATATGATGTGAAAAACAAAGAGTATATGCAAGTGTGCGGGGCTGTGCTGCTGTTTTGATTTGAGCTCCTGAGCCTCACGCTGATCAATACACATTTAAATCGAGGCTGAGGAGAGCTATCACAATATCTCGTCTCATCAGAAAAAGGCAAACATACTATCCCAATTATCATCTCAAATGACTAGTGTCAGGGGACACAAGTTGGATGCTGATAGAGGCATATTTCATATTTATTCAGCAGAATTTTTACATTAGCACCTGAGCGCATAATTGCCTAATATATATGCACACTCACACTTTTATCTATTCACATAATTCACAATGAGTACAATCAATACTGCCCTCTCCATACGCTGCACCATGCTCATAAAGTGCGTCTGCATTAGATCATATAATAAGCCGCTCAGAAAACCCCAAACGAGACCGGCTAATTTCCTGGCGCTCATTGAAATTGCGAGCGGGAGTAACTGGCTAATCTTCCTGTTCGTCATTAAACCCGGATATTTACCTGAGCAGCCTCGGAGTCACGGGCCTGGTGAGAGAGCGGCACGTCTCGTTTCTAGTCTCTGGACGGTCTCGTCCCGCTGAGATGACTGAGGGGAAGCCGATCAGATCAGGATTTCTCCATTCCGAACATGGGTGAACAGAGGCGAGAACACAAGAAAAGAGAGGAGAGACAGGGGCAGACCGTAAGCCCAACACTAGGCGGGAAGTGGTGGAAATGGAGCCGAAGTCGATCACTCGGGGGAACATCACTTACATATAGTCTGGCGCCAATGTTGACCAATGAGCAATTAGGCAGACAAGACTAAAGTTATTGATCGGGGGGTTCAGGCTCTTTTCTCTGGGCTAACTAGCCTGCCCGAGGTTGTGTGATGGCTGCTACAGCTGTGGACTGCAACACGGGGGGAAAGGCAGCACACGAGAGAAGTGGGAGGAAGGGCAGGGCAGGTCTTTCCCTCCCCAGGCCTTGAGTCTTTGAGTTAGGCAGTGGACATCGTCATTTAGGCGGCTATTGATTGTCACGGGCTTAATAAGGCTTCACGTCGAGCAGTCACACACACAGACAAAAGCACTTAGAAGAATTCAAACATCCAATCAGAGATATTATGGAAAGCAAACAGCTAGCATCATCGATACTTTGCTAAGACTATGAGTGTTTTGCTTCCAATTTACGGGATAACGAGCGAGATTAATGTCTGGAAACAACTTGAAATATTGGCTATCCTATACCTAAACAACTTTAAATTAACGTTATGCTTTTAAAGGTAAATGCTTTTTTTTTTGTTTGTTTGTTAATTTAGCACTCACAAAAAACTATTTTGCTAGAAGGCTCATTTCTCCAGGTTTTATCGATGCCATTTCCCATGTATGAGCTCAGCAGAATATGAAGGAAAGATATGAATTCATCCAGAAAACAAGCATAATTTCCCTCATCTTTGTGTGCGGCTGAGGTGCATTCATTGAACAGTGCCAATATCTCAGGAACGCATTTGTAGCTTAAAAAAAAAAATGCAATCAACACCTTCATCATTTACCACCAACAAATAATGAAATGGAACAGAACAGGAAGCTGGTTTGGCTTCTATTCAGCTTTGGAAATTGGGCTTGTTGGAGTTTATCAGCCACGTTGAGGCTTGTTTACAACGGCTAGCTTAGCTGGCTAATAGCTAACAATAACACATAACAGGAGAATAGTTTTATCTTCTTAAAACAGTCTCTTAAAAGTCTTCCCCCACAGATGTATTACCAAACATATGAAGCATTTAAACTAGTCTGATTTCAGAGTGCTCATGTCAGTTTTTTGTCTTTTTGCTATGATATTTCATTAGCAGTACGATGCAAATAAAGTCATTCACACATTTTGCTTTGAAAAGAAACCCAACGACATAACCCAGGACATAAATCTGTATAAGATCGCACTTGACATCAGTTCCTATATTCATCCAAGGAGACATTTTTGCACAGGAACATGTATAAACAGAAATGGCTCAGAATTTGTGCAAAATAGAGATTACTATGTGGGCTAATGAAAATAACATTTTCTGGAGCTTTGACCGCGAAAAGAAAAAACATTAAACATCTTTTTTTTTTTTTTTTGCTTTCCTTTAAAAAAAAAAAAAACAGAAATAATGTCCTTATATAACAGAACCTTTCTCAAAAAGACCGGCCCATCTTCCTTTTTAAATTGCTATATTGTTAAGATATTCTCCTTATTTTTTCTAGCCTCTGCACATCTTCTGCCGCCCGGGACATTATTTCAAATCAAAATCACGGAACACTGCGTTTTAAGAATGAGCCTTTTAGGAAAAGAAAAGAAAAGAGTTGCTGTTGGAAAATACGTTCACATTAAATGCTGCTTTCTATTATCTTCTCGGTTTTTAGCGGATAAATGTGGCTGCGGCGTTTCATAATGAGGAGGATGCTGCAAATGGTTTGCACGCGGACGGCAAGATGAGCAAATGAATGAACAAGCATTATATGCAAAGACAGTGTTTCCCCCCGTTCGCGGTGGCTTGTGCCTTTATACGCAGCCCTTCCTTGTGTTTTGAAAATCAATTCTGCTATTTCAAAAGAGAGGCATGATAATGAAAGGGCACATAGAAAAAAAAAAAAAGAAAAAGAAAAAACTCTCTCTGAGGCGATTGCTCATTCCTCACAGCTTCCATTGCCTCTGCATCAGAAGGACACCTTTAATATTTGGACTTTCCACGTCACTCTAGGCTAAATCCCTAGCAACCGCCATAGCAACATACTCAGAGTTCAACGTGAAATGCATGGCAAGTTCCCTCCTGCCACCAGCCAGAGACAAAAAAAAAAGAGGGGGGGGGGAGAGAGAGGAAAAAAAAAAATCAGAAGAAAGAGATAGATACGCTTGAAAGAGCAAAATTAAGTAAAGCTG
This sequence comes from Stegastes partitus, assembly GCF_000690725.1. NCBI lineage: Eukaryota > Metazoa > Chordata > Actinopteri > Pomacentridae > Stegastes > Stegastes partitus. The sequence goes on from NW_007578331.1 coordinate 62,356, forward strand.
AGAAAACATAACAGCAGAAACGTTTATATCAATAATCACACATGACTGAGTGAGACGTACGAATCGTAGTACAAACCATAAAACATACACCTTCCACCTCCTGCGTAATGCAGTCAAAGAACCTTTAACAGCAGGTTCATTCCCACAGACACACGGCTATTGCAGGCTATTTCTGACACTGTACTACCCTCCTGCCTTTTGTTTTGCTGGTGAAAAAACAGCACACTATCTGGATAAACACATGAAAATGAATGTATTCAGAGTATTTGTTCAGTAGCATCACATTGTGCTTTCAAATATGCAAAAGTCTCGAGCAAGCAGTTCTGGCCCCACATATATAGATGTTTCTGTGACAGACATGCAGCAACAGACAGACAGATGGAGGTTCTTCACCGTATCCGTCTCTGGTTCTGATGTTAACGTTGTCTTACTGAGTTATCCTGCAAATATTCTTTGTAAATGCTTGAATCTGATAACTCTACATTAGCCTAGCGAGATGCATTTAAACATGCACGTCTATCTGATAGAGGTGCTGCAGGTGTAGTGATTCCACTTCCATCCATCGGTCAGTAAAACTTTCCTTTTAAAACCTGAAACCTTTGTTGTCTGCTGGACGAATTCAACATAAAAACTTAAATGGAACAATGCTCACCAAAGCCTCGGACACTTGCTCGCTTTGAGTTTTCTAGAGGACGTTAAGCGTGGTTTGGTTTGGTTCAGACATCTTTAAACCTGTTTGTCTCATCCTTCTGTTGATGCTTCAATCACTCACTATTAGAGTCAATCCTTCCTATCTGGAGCATCTGAAACCTTTTTAGACACTTTTTTTTTTTTGCCATTGGCTCCACCCGTAGTACAAAACATTTCTACCAGTGTGCCAGTTGGGTAATGCCACCACAGAAAACAGATTTACTGTAACATACACAGAGATTCAACTGGCAACGATAGGTTTAAATGACAGTGGCCCAAAAACCCCACATTTCAGCTTTAGCAACTCATAATCCAAGTTTGCACCGTTTACATTAAGTAAACTGCAACCGGAGCAAGAAACAAGCAGCTGTGTATGTAAAGTCAAAATATAACCTATAGATGGAGGTGGACAGAGACTGGTTTTAGATGTTTGTGTGGGAAATGATCTATACAGTAGCCGTTCTCCTCGGAGCCACGAGCCGTCCGAGGTTCAGCTTTTGATTGTGTTTTCATTCAGAAAGGAGCTACCCCTTTAAAACAGTGAGAAAGATAAACCCAGCCGCGTCCGTGAGTATTTATGGCCAGTCAGGGCAAAAACACACTCGCCAAGGTGCTCTGAGTAGCTATTAAACAAGTGTGGAGGTGACCTTTGGTTTTAAGCGGCTGTATCTTTGACAGCCAAAGCTGTAGAGGCCATCCTAAATGGATTTCCTAAAGTTTCATTCAGGAAAATAAAAAACGGGGAGTAATTCATAGGCAAAGCTGTTCTGCTTCAATCGGACGGTGGACTGCTTGAGTCGCTGTGGAGAACCTGACTGGTTATCATGGTTCAAACACAACCCAAAACAAATTATGAAATCAGGGAACATATTTAGAACGTATTTTCCTGTTAAGCTGTGTGTTTACTGTAGCTTTGGTTATTTATTGTGTGCAGAGAAGGGCTGGTGTGTCTGACAGTCCATGTGTACGGTGGCCCAAAAGTGTCACAACAACACAATAAGCCACAACACAACCAAATTAACCACAACACTACAAAATTAGCCGCAACACAACACAACGGCTGCAATGGAAGTTGTTTTTTTTAACCCGGAAGTTATACTGTGAAGTGTGCAACGCCACACGAAGTGGGCAGAAGCCGGAGATTGTTGGAAACAACTCGAAAGTAAGTAAAACACTGATGGCATATAGTGTCCATTAATCTCAGTATGCGCTATTAGTAAACATTATTTACTTCACAGTATAACTTCTGGGTAAAAAAACCCCAACAACTTCCATTGCAGCTGTTGTGTTGTGTTCTGGCTTATTTTGTAGTGTTGCGGCTAACTGTGTTGTGTTGCGGCTAATTTGTAGTGTTGTGGTTAATTTGGTTGTGTTGTGGTTTATTGTGTTGTGGCTTTTGTTTTGTTGTGACACTTCTGGGCCACCGTACATGTGGCACCTAAACAGCTGAACTGAATCCTACTTCTGTCTCTAACATACAGTATACTCAATGATGTAAAAGGCAACATACGCTGAAAATCCTTGAATCTGCTGTCATGAGAAGAGAAAAACTTTGGAGTGAAACCATTTCCACTCCAGTGTAGTGTGTTGTAAATATTGCATTGCTACCTGCACCACTAGGAGTGCACTATACGTCTGAAACAAACACTAAACATACCTCATGTCATGTGGTTAGAATGGCCAAAAAATGTAGAGTTAAGTGTTTAATTTCAGATACTAGACTATTTGTTGGGCGCTGCTATAATGAGAACTCATTATCACTGCTGTCCGAGCTTAACGACACGAGCAGCAGCTGCCCTCTGAAGACGCTGAGCTGCTTTTTGCCACACTACACACAACACAGCCACACGGCATACGAGTTAAAGGACTGAGAAAGCAGTGTATATTTAAATGAAAATCTGAAAGCACCCTTTACCCCGACCCTTTAGCCTTTGAAGTGACAGGGGCTTTGTGCAGCAAAAGCTGAGAAGGGATCAAGAGCAGGGCCTGAATCAGCTAGATTGCATCCTATCTTAAATGCAATTAATGAAGCTCACAAAGGAGGATTATGCTGACAGGATTATTTTCAACAACAATGCAGCACCCGCTGCCATTTACAGACACACACACTATTCATGCAAACACTAACCCTCTTTAATCCGGGCACACAACAGCTTTCTAATGAACAGTATCAGCACTAGCGCGGCTGAGTGTCCATTAAAGTGACCGCCGCAATATTATTTCCACCGTGACTTTTACATTTCCTGTTTGTAAACTTCTACATCGACTAATCCTCTTCCTGTACTTTGGTCTGTAACTCATCTCTCTCAGGTCTCACCTAAAATCATCTGACTTGCAGCACCAGGAGCTCAATCAAGTCCTGTGAACTTTGCGGAAGAATGGAAATGTTTGCCTTGCTCCAACATTTGATTTCAATCCCCTGACAAGCATCTCAAACTGTCTGCAGGCATATGAGAGCTGTCTGGTATTTCTCGGGGCAATGCTAAATCAAATTAGCGAAAGCCATGTTAATTTCAAGCAGCATTTCATTAAAAAGGAAAAGATAATCAGCAACAAAGACTCCATGTCCTTCTGACTAATCTAATAATGCTTCGTTTGTTTGCTTTAATCACATTTAACGATTAAGAAGCACAGACAGGGCTAAGTCATGTAGACAGAGGGATCTCATAATCTGCCTGTCATGGCCACCATCTGATTTCCTGCCATTCGTCACAGTATGGATGGAGGGATGGGCGGCTGCTGTTTCAACCCTGACGTTTTTGAGAGGTACACTAGCCTCGGGATGGGACTGCTCATCTTCAGAGGAGAGGAGAAGCTGGGGTTCAGGTATCACTTTACCTCAAAGCTTTGCGGCATTGAACCCAGGCCGCCGGCTGACATGGCTGTTAGCTCAGAATTCTGGAGCCTGGACGCTAAAAGAATAATCTTCTTATGGTTTGGGGCACGGCGGGAGACCAGAGGACATCTGTGTAATGTTAAATTTTGTCATGTCAGTTTCACATCTTTGTCTGACAGTGAAATGCTAAAAAAAAACCCGGAACTTTACAGTCTATCCAACAGAACACGACTGCACTGAGCACGTTCTTATCTTTACTCAATGTGCTTTATTGGGCTGTTGCACTGGAGAGCGTTATATGACGACGTGTTTTGTTCCTCCATGTAGCTAAAGGACATCGTTAGCTTCACCACAAGGTCTAGTTTCCTAGCTGGTGTGATGAATTACATGATACTCTGCATGGATTTATATTTTCATGGTCATCCATAATCAAGCAGAATTAATTATGCTGAAGAATGTGCATTTCTTGAATTAATTATGCACGACGTTTCATTCCATTAAGGAGAAGTTCACATCCTTTACGGCGTGGCGTTTTGCACTGTAGCCTTAAGTTTAGTGGCTTTATCCATTTTGCATCCAGCGGGTAACCATGTTTCCAATTCTGGTGAGTTTGCTGTTTGTGGAGCACTTGGCGGCATAACAGGAATTTATGGTGACTATTTATTTCTGCAACTGGGACTGTAGGGAGAGGGGGGGAGTTTGCTGAATAAGGGATAGGCAATGAAAACACTTATGTTGAATTTTAAAAAAGCTCATCAGATCCTCCTCCCTCGGAAAAAAAAAAAAAGAAAAACTCATTCCTCATCAGTGGGTACGATCACTTGAATGGAATCAATCAATAGTGTTCCGCTTGGCTTTGCTCTTCTTTGCTCTTCGTTTCCAAATCCAATCTCTTCCATGTCATCTCAGAGCACATTTATAAGGGCCCAGCCTCTTGATTATCTCCCTCCCTCGCCTCAACTCCCCCGCTGCTGCATGCTCCAATGTATTAAATTAAATGAGGTGTCTGTCCAGGTCACCCTCACCCCTCCGCCGCCCCCTCCTCCGCTCCCCCAACCCCCGCTTGCACTGCTGGTAATCAAGGGAGAAGACCCACCCTGCTAGTTTTGTGCCAGCCAGGCTGCATAAATTAGCATTAATGAGAGCTGGAAAGACCTGCAGTAAAAGGAGGGAGGGACGGACTGAAAGGAGCAAAAACAGAATGGCGAGGGAGGGAGGGAGGACGGGAGGGAGGGAGGCGACTGCAGCTTCAAACCGAACACCCACCACAGGTTACGTTTCTCTGTCGCGTTACCATCTTTCTTTTTAGACACATCCCTCCGTCCTGTCCCCGACCCGCCGCCTCTCCACCGGGTATCTCCCGCAGACGGAGCTCCGAGGAGTGAAACAGCAGCGGCTTGGCAATAAATGAATCATAGATGAGGCTGTGTGAACACTGTTAACATAATCCCATGGCTCAAGCTTAAAAATACTGCGGGGCGCTAACGTCTTTGTTGTTCATCAAATATTGATGCATACATAATTATTTAAGCACAAGTGCGCAGATTGTGCGAATATGCAGATAGGTTGCAGTGGCGGAGGCATTTTTTTGAGTATTGGCTTTATGAAAGCAAATTTGATTCTGCTGGATCGTATTAGACTTAATTACCTAGGGGATACATACAATTATCTTGTCATAATACGGCACGGTGCGTGTGGTGTGTTTTATATCGACGGTATTTGTGTGTATTCGGTTGACTGTGATGCATGAAAAACTGTCAAAGCAGCCTGCTGATATATAGCATGCTGTTGCTGTTAGCTCCTCTCTCCTCTGCTCCCGTGTAATCATCCGCTGTGGCTATGACAATTACAGGAAAAATCACTGCATCACTTCATTCTGCTGCTCCCCAACTTTAATTGCTTAATGCATCCTTTACTGCTGCGCCCCGCCGCCCCTCTCAGCGTCGTCGTCTCCCCCCCCAACCTCATCATTCCTCCCTTCCCCTCCTCCCTTTCTCATCTCCTCCACTGCCACTTCATTTACTACCAAGTTCTTCCTGGTAATTAAAGTTGAACTACATGTAGGCCTCTTGTTTGAGGGTGGCAAATTGGCACAATCAGCCAATAACTGCCCAGTGCAGTGTTTTCTTTAAGTTTCACCCAGCAGCTAACTCTAATGAGATTTACCATTAGGACCGGTGTGCGATCGGACCGGCGCTTTTCCTCCACTATCCATGTGTCGTACCTAATGTGGCTGTAAAGATATTCTGCTAACAGGGTGGAAGTCAGAGTGACGCGTTTCCACCTGTAATGACTGTCATACTGTAACTGCACTGTAAAGAGTGGACCAAAATAGAGCCGCACAGCAGAACAGGCTGGTACACAAACAAACAGAACTGCACTGATAAAACATCTGAAATAGCACCAAGCTGCATAAACTTTCTGCTGAATGAAGTCTACTGGTAGGAAGTTCTTTATCAGAGTTCACCATGCTGCACAATACAGTCGTGACTCGATAATCCGATCCTTAACAATCCTAAACCTGCTATCCGACGGGTTTGTAGGAAAAACAAACATAAAAACAGCCTTAACATAGCGACAGCCTTGGATTGTGACTCCGACATGACATTTAATGTCACCAATCAGGATGACGGCGTATTATCTGACTGAACAATCCCACAGATTGGCTACGTTCACACTGCAGGACTTGATGCTCAATGAGGATTTCTTTGTGACTTCCTTCACGTTTCCAGTTCAATGCGACTTGTATGTGATCTGCTGTGTGAACTTCATACGACCCAAAAGTGTCCCGCATGCGCAGAAGAGGACACGACGACGTCACACGCAGCGAGCGTGCTCAGTGTTTACGGACCGATGGAGGAAACAGAAGTGTGAGCGCTAACTAAACTAGCATCAGCAGCCAAGTACTGCCTGTGTGTTCTGGACACTTCCACCCCGGGGCAGCGCTCCAATGGGGTGGAAGTGTCCCCCGACCACACCAATATTCTGATATTCATCATTAATTGGGCCTGAATATCCAGAGAGCAGAAAGTGCTATTGGGAACAGCCCTACTAGTTATTATAACAACTATGAACAAGAAATATTAACAACTAATGACCCTTCCTGCATCAAGCCCTCCTTGTATCTGGACCTCCGTCTTGACAATCCGACAGCCTTGCTGTCAGACATAAAAGAAGGTTTTACGTTTAGTGTCGGATTATCGAGTCATGACTGTATGTATCATGTCTAATTACCAGTAAAGACAATGATTAGAAGCAATTTGCTCAGTATTGATCCTGAGAACATATCAATGGCTGATCCTTTTAATTTACTCTTAATTACAAATGAATTAAAAACTGACAAAATGAAGCTTAAAGTCTGCAGACAAGCTAACATGAAGGAAAGGCTAGCTGATGAACGTAGACTATTTAAAGCTTTGATAGGCATGGCTGTCCATGGATTCAATCTACAAAACATATTTACAACATAGATAATAACATCTACAGGAAATCTACAAAACAGAGTTGTACAACAGATGTCTGTCTGTTTCTCACTGCTATTCTTTCCTCTGCTACCCTTTTCCTCCTGAATTTAATGTAAAACTGAGTTAAAGTGCTTCTTTATCAACACAGTGACGTTTCTTTTCACAAAGCACACGTCTAAGTAGAGCTGACAATACAACTAAAACAATTAAATCTTGATTTTTTTCTTCAGTCTTATAGATTATTCATGACTTTGATCTTTTTTTTTTCTCTCCTACATTAACTCAAAACAAAACAGGAGTCGAAAAAACAATAAACCGTTTTCTCTGTGAGCTAACTTTAGCCTGATCCAAAAACTTTAGCCTGAAGCAAAACTCGTAGCGCAACTTGCTCTGTGGGTTTTACGAGCAAGCCAACATGAAGCAACAGTTAGCCACCAACCTACTGAACAAACCCAAGGTAAACCACTTGGCTCCAGTTTGGTTTCTAATGCTGGCAGTGAATCACAAATGAAAAAACCCCAACCGATACCATGTTTCTGCCCTGATGGGCTTATTGACTGATAAATCTATCGATGGAACCAGTTGGTTTGTCATGTTTAGTGACCAACATGCTTCAGATTAGTTAAACATTTGAGTGGCACTGCAGGATAACTGTATGGAGGTAAAATAATTAGAATATTACTACCGACACAAGTACAGTAGCTTCTTTTCTGTTTATATTGTAGTCTTTTACAACATCGTTTCTAAAGTGGGGGTTCTTCAAATTATTTAGGATGAGGATATGCGTCATGTTCTAGATTTACAATTCAAGTGATTGTCTACTTAGAGGATTAAATCAATAAAAAGTTACAATAAGACAATGTCTATTGTTTCCAAAAGGCAGTTTGTCTTGCAGCACACAAAGAGCACAGAACTAGTTATGTCAGTCACAACAA
>NW_007578331.1:71741-83884 GCF_000690725.1 Stegastes partitus
AAGCACTGTGTACATATTTTAACAGAAAACAGACATTGTTTTAAAGGGGTACGTCACAATTCAGTTACTTGTCTGTTACGTATACTCCAAAACTGCCACCTTGACTCTGATTACATGATCCTCATAAAACTCAAGAGTTCCCAGACACATTTCTAGACTTACACTTCACTACATCGCAGTTGATGGAGAATACGAGTGAATATCGGTGCAGGCACAAGTACAGTACACACATACATGCTGTACACACATCTGCAGTCAGCCATTATTCAGCTGTACACCTCTCTTGACAGCAGCTTCAGGAGAAGCAGCTCTGAGGGCTCCGAGATAGGCTGTTATTAAGCAGCAGCCCAGCGCCTGTGCTTGAGCAACCGAGCACAATAAAAATTCCTTTTCTTTAATTAACTTTTATGGCCGGCAAAGAGGACACACTGACACCTGTCTTGTGCAGTACCACAAATTATTTCTTCCCTTTCACATCTCTGCATGTAGTATAAGTGGTGTGTGTGTGTGTGTGTGTGTGTGTGTGCGGCTGTTTTCCTGCACTGCAGCAAACATCATGATACATGGCCTTTTCCCTTCAATAGCCCTTAGGTAAATATCAGAAATATTACAATATATAGCAATAATCTCTGTAATAATAAGCAACACAGACGGATGTGAAATATCACGGTCCCCCCCCCCATGCATGCTGAAGTGAACAAATAATAACATAATAAATGTTGTTCTCAGACGAATTAATCACATTTTGCTTTGCAAGCTTTTTCTACCACACTGTTGTTCTGAATATCTGCTGCACAGCCAGGGCACATTTCTGCATAGATATGGACACACACACACACACACACACACACTTTTTTACCAGCGATGACACAAATTGGATCACCTAAAAATAGAAATGCATTTCCAAAGCACAGAAAAGTTTAGCAGCAGATAGAAAAGTCCTCGCTCTACGGGGATTTTAATTAGTCTTGCTCAGTCAAAAGCATAGCAGCCCACTTCTCTCTTACTAATAAACAAAACCAGACATCTTTTCATCATGAACTAAAACACACAGCTGATAGGAACAACTGCTCTTTCTCTAGTTAGTTTCATCTCCTCCATCTTGTCTTGTGAGGCATGATAAAAGAAATGTTGTTGAGAAGAGGAAATTAAATCTGTGGCAGATTTCAAGACCAGGTCTCTATGGAGAGAAAAAAAAGAGAAACCCCTGCCCATAAGGTAGACATAGTCGTTTTCTTTCCTGTTGCTAACTCCACACCAATGCATACATTGAAAATAGAGGTGAAGCTATTATTTTTCCCAAAAAGTATTAATCGTATTAAAATAAAGAGATGTGTGACCATAGCAACAAGAAATGCAGGATGAGTTAGAAGTCAGCAGCAGCAGCGACTGACTGTACTAAATATGTTGAATACTTTAAAAAGCTGAGTACTTAAACATCTCTATGATGGTGGATTGCAGCTATTTCCCCCTTTATGTAACTCCAAACTGTACAGATGAACTGCCATTTAAAGTGACTTCATATCATCGTGGACGTTTACTAAACGCAGAGCGTCCTGGTAGAAGAACGTAGAAGGATACGGTCGTCCCTGAATTGGTTAAAAGTACCTTTTTTGCATCCAATCCCTCTTTTTCTCTCCAATCTTTCCATCACTTTACACTATCAATCATTTAATAATGAAATATTTAGAGTTGATATGTACAACATGGGGCTGCAAGGTGGAGCGGTGGTTAGCACTGTCGCCTCGCAGCAAGAAGGTCACCAGGGTCCAAAAGCATGTTAATTAGTGATTCTAAATTGTCCGTGTGCTTGGTTGTCTGTCTCTAAGTGTAGCCCTGTGATAGACTGGTTACCTGTCCAGGTGAACCTGCCTTCACCCTGAGTCAGCTGGGATAGACTCCAGCCCCCCATGACCCTAGTGAGGATCAAAGTGAGAGATGATGGATGGATGGATAATATGTGAGTCAGTATTAATTATATCTCAATATATGCAAAGGCGGAATTAAAGTTCCTAAAAATTAATCTATGTGTATCAAAGTTTAAATTTTTTTTTGTTTTTTTCCTGCCTCTTTCTCTTTAAATATTCTATACTGTATTGGCAATAATGGAGTAATTCAGTCATACATGTTAAAACACTGAATCTGAAGAATATAACACAGAGAGACCCGTTCCAAAAGCTGACCCGATTGGTTCTTTAGGTTTGTTACATATCAAACCCTGAAAATCTGATCGTGTATTTTTGAGACTTTTTGGTGAAAATGCTCAGCCGAGGCTTTGACTGCTCATTTCGATCATGACACGTCTTCCAGCAAGTGCTCGAAATATTGTACAGCTGTGTGAACAAGATAAAAAACTTGGAGGGAAATTTACCTGCTCGTACACTGATTGACTACAACATCAAAAGCACTGAGAAGTGAGGTGAACGACACCGATTATCTGCTTCGAAACCTTGGGTCCTGGCATTGACGTGGATGTTACTCTGACTTGTACCTTACAGTTAAATATTGTTGCGGATCAAGGACCCTCCGATGGCAACACCACTCCCCAGCACCTAGCAGGACAATGTGCTCCACCACAACACAAAATCTGCTCATGAACACCTCAAGGACCGCGACAAAGGTGTCGACCCTGCCTCTAAACCCCCCCCAGATCCCAATCCCAACGAGCTTAGAATGAGTTCGATTTATGGAGGCGTCATCCGCAACCCATAGGACCCAAAGTATGTGCCGAGGCCAAACACCCCAACGCACCCTCAGAGGTTCTGACGGGTCGGCCGATATTAAACAAGTGCTTGAAGCATCGTGGCTGAGAACTGACGAAGTGATGAACCTTCAACTGTGTAAGAAAAAAAAAAGAAAACACTGTCTTCCCGTTGTTGTTAGCCTCCACCTTCCTCTGAGATCACCCGCACCGCCGTACTTCACACCAAGAGCTTGACTCTCAAAAACCTTCGGTAAAAAGTTCTCACCTTGCTGCACACTCCTCTGCAACCTTGAGGTTACAGACGGCCACGAAACACCAGAACCTGCACGTTTATAGAATTCCATCCAGCACGCAGCAAGAATAATGAGAAAACTATTTAACGGTGGTTGATGATTGTGAGCATTCTGGGAGGCCGTTTAAAGTGTCCTTGTAATGCAGACTTCTGAAGTTCTGTGGGGGTGGGAGAAAGAGAGGGTGGGCGGAGCTCTGATTGATTGCCAAGGATGAGTGATTAGAGCTGTGAGCCGCAATAATGTCCTCCACGGCCAGGCATGCTGCGGGAGCCAACCACAGCGCTGTAAACATTTCACTGCATCCCAACATGCTTTATTGCCTTTAAAGGGAGGGAGATGCGCATTTAATACTAAAGCAAGCTGCTGCCAAGGCTCATTACCACAACCCTGTCCCAACGCATCACCACATTTATACCACCATCAACAAACACACAAGTCGGATGCACCTAATCATCTCATGTCATCATGCGTACGTAGACTTTCCCGGTATATACGCAGGGCAACCGACGCACAAATACAGAAACACGCGGAGCACTTTCTATCCATTTAAAAATTAATTGCATGTCACTTGACTAATACCAAGCCCTTTGAAAACTGAATCAACTGTTCCCCCTTGCTCTGTCAGCTATATTTCACAGTCTTCCACGTGTACCTGCTGTACAAGAATTTAGTTCATTTTATAGACAGATAACACAGCACTGTTATTTTGTTAAGTAAAAGGCTGGTTATGCAAACACAAAGATCCCTGCAGGCACCAGGAGAAACTGTAGAGTGCTTATGCACACGCAATATAGACCCTGTAAATCCTCAGCTGGTTTTCAAACCTTTATTTACCGCAACACAAGAGAAGCCTTTGCCCGTATGTGAGACATTTCTACTAGAGACAGAGCAGGTGAAGGACACATTTCTGTGTTTTTGACTCCAGGACAGATGAGATGAAACAATTGCTCTTTAATTTCAGGGTGTTTCTGAGGGTTCTGTTGTAACTACAACTCTTCTATGCTGTGTCCCACTTACAGGAAAGCAACAGGACATATGAACCATCCTCTGAAGGGATCACACCAGTCTGAATGCTTGTCACATGTTCCAACCCATGAGTACTCCGTAGTCCTTAATACATTAGTGCATGAATACCTGTTCTTGAACTCAACCTTCATTTTAACCTCACCTATAAAGTTTTGTTGTGGTATTTGTCATTGCTGTGATGTTATCGTGTTGATAAAATCTGTCCACAGACAGACATAAAAACACCTGCAAAAGTCCTCCAAACTGCCTCTGTTGTATCTCCCACTGCAACTAGATGCATCTATGACCACAGTTTGCGATGATGACACACACACAGACTCACGAGGTGAAAACAAAACCAGCTTTACTATCACAGCTGGTAGTAAAGTCATCAATTAATATTTAGTTGCCTTTGCAATCAGTGGTTACCTTAAATTTACAACAAAGACACACTGGCAGATGTTTCGTACATATTAATTACTATGAACTTGAATCAAATCTATCATCACATGATGTCTTGTTCCAGTTGATGCTTTGTAGCACGTATACTCAGATGAGCAATAACACCCTGCTAAGTTTGTGTTAACGCTCATTGCTGCCCCATCGCTGTGATAAATATGTGTTTTGTAATGGAAGGGGAGTGAAGGCATGGCCTCAGTTGGCAATGACATGATTAATTCTGTAATTATTTTTTTTCTCAGCCAAACAGGGACAGTATAATGACATCATCAGCCTCTTGAACCGTTGGCTTCCAGGATGTCCCATGACATCACTGTTTCTCATTTGCAGTTTGGGTCTTAATGTTTGATAGAAGACTGACTTTGAGTTGGGTTTTAGGCCATTCATTCTGAAAAATAATGACACACCGTCACCCATGAAGATAGAATAATTTTTGTTATCCAACACATTCGTAATCACCTTTGACCAGGTGCAGTGATCACATACTGGGTCCCAGCTACCAGGTGAAATGAATTCTGACTGAAGAGTGGGACGTCCTGCCCACTGACACCATCAACAAGCTGGTGGACAGTACGCCACCATGTCTTAATGCATTGATCAGTGGTAGGGGTGGTCATGCTCAATATTAGTGACATTTGAAAGAGTAATGTTGGACATTCTAATGCATGAAATCCCCTCAAATATGTGTTTCCTGTTATATGACCAAGGTTGAAAAATGGAAACCAAACCCTTAATTCTAATGTTCAATACCCACAATTTAGTTTAAGCCTGAATACACAGTTTGCAAAAGTTAATTGTGGTTTAATTTTTACTGTGATATGTATTGTATGTATATTGTGATATCAATAAAGTTTGGAGAAGATATACACTTTATCTATGAAGAATAAATTGCATTATCACGACCATTTCATGACAAGAGGTAAAAAAAACAAACAATTATTCCAACTTAATGGGCAACAGGGTATTAATAATATATAATATTAAATACCATAAATGTATGAAATATATCACACGAGTGAGTACCTGATATTCACATAAATGGATGTGCAGGGTCTCACATGTCTTGGAAAGCAGTAGCTCAAGTAGAACGGGTTCTCTACTGATCTTAAAGTTGGTGCTTCAATCTCCTTTTTGCACCAAAGTGTCATTAGGTAAGACATTCAACCCCAAGTTGTTTGCAAAGGCTGGCGAGCACCCTGCATGCACACATTGGTATGTGACCGTGTGTGAGTAGTTTATTGAGAAATGCATTGCAGCTAAGATTAAAAGACACTATGTGCAGACCAGGTAGATGTGTAGACATGCAATTAAACAACATGCCCTCCAGTCTCATTATGGAAATAGAAATTAATGTAGATAGAAGGAGAAAATCCTGGAATGTTTGATAGAAAATCAACACACATCCTGAGCCAACAGAGACCTTTTTTTTCTTTTTTACAAATACATAACGACCCCTAGACAAATCAAAGCAAACCTGTGTTCAAACAGGCTGCTCTAATGCCAGATGTTCAAAGAATGATGAGTCAAACAGACGAGACCATTAAACAGGAAGCACGATCGGCATAACATATAAAAGCAGGCAGCTTTGTGGGAACGTATTATGAGTTACTGCAGCTCTCCAGCGGGTATCTTTCCTTCACCGGTGTCTTACTGAGATAGTTTGGTTCACAACACTTCCTGAAAGTTATATCGTCGCAAAATGCCCCCTCAGACAAGCTGTGAACATTTATTTCCATCAATCTAGAGTCTAAGTTCAGCTAAACGGCCTATTTTTGGAACGCCTGTGCACCAGAGCAGACAAAAGAGTTCACTGAGTGCTATTCACAGAGTAACATGTGATATTAAAATCCTACAAACAACCATCAAGCACCAGCAACATCTAAGAACTTTGGAGCCATTACTGAGTGCAGCCATCAATAATGAAAATTATGAAAACATTTAAAGCAACAGGGAATTAGTGATAGACTGATTAATTAGGTCATTTTGGCAGCAAGCATATCTGCAGACCTGGAATGGCACATTAAGAACACATTAATCCAAAAATCAGCAAGAAACTTTGCCAAAAAGGTAAAACAAGCACACGCTGCAATGCAAAATTAGCAGCTGGACAGTTTTTATGACGCAGAAGCATAGTGCCTTGAAGACACAATACGTTAGCGTGTTAGATGTCAAGATGTTCACCAGACCAGTGGTACGAGATGCTGCTGCTGATCCATTTTTCATTAAATCTTGTTTAATCAACTGTTTCTGACAACCACAGACAACTTAAAGTGCATTTTGGGTAACCCAGGGTAGCATAATGTTTGGTAAAACTAAGAAATTCCTTCAGGATTCATAAAGTTTTATCTTATGTCATCCTAACTTTCCAGAGTCGTATCACCCTCTAGGATGGGTGGTGACCAAAACACGGTAACACAGAAGCTCTCATTTTTACCTACATTATGATACCGTGCTCATGTTCTAGTCATCATTTTCTCTGTGTGGAAACTATTTTCTAATATAGGTTCATTTTATCACTCGCAAATGCAGCTCATGGCTATGAAATGAAGAAAAACGTCGGTGTTCTTGTGTTTTATAAAACAGTTTGGACAAATCTCACTGATCAAATAAGTTTGGAGCCAGATGTAAGTTAAGAAGAAACTCTTAAGTTGCGTTCTTCTTTAGTCAGTTTATACCGTCGTCCTGTTTCTGTGATGTTTTGTCACAGCGCTTGTTGGGTGTGGACTCTCTAAACATCGTATTCCCAGACTGACTTTATGGCAGCAGCTGAGCTTTATATGCTCATGATGACCAGTTGGGGAAAATCATTTTTTCATGACCTCATGATCATCAAGCAGGCCGTGTTGCTTATGACTTCAGCACAAGGTGGAAGCAGTATGGTGCATACATGGACAGCACTCAGCTTTATAAGAGTTTTAATTCCTTCAGCAAATAGAAACTCAAACATATTACATTTTAAAAAGATACCTACATAAGAAAAGGAAGGAATCACGGCAAACTGGTGGTTTGGTTACAGTTACAGGAAATCTAGAGTTGGCGGTTCATATAACCGACATATCTTTGGACTGTAGAAGGAACTGAGAACATCTGGAAAAAGGGGCCCATAAAACTTTTTATTCAATGATCAAAAATAATCGCTTATTAATAATAATAACAATAATAGTAATAATAATAATAATTTCACTGTACTGTGCATGTAAAAGCCCAACAAGAGACAAGAGTGGCTATGAACAGCTATGAACTCTCTGTGCAACACATCAGTCTGTCCTGTACTGGAACTATGTTAAACTGCATAGTCCCTGTCAAAGAAATACATTTAATTGACTTTTCATTGTAATGCTAAAAGATTTCAAAACTATAGTAAAGAAAAAAAAATCACAATCAAAACAAACCACTTTAGACATTTTGAAGGCTTCCATCAGAACCAACACAGCTGAGTTTTACCTTTGCAGTTTACAAAATGCTCTACAATGTTTAGATTCACCCATTCAAACAGACACAATCTGGGGTTCAGTGTTTTGCCAAAGGACACTTTGGCATGGCGGAGCTGCTGGGGGATTGAACCGCCATCCCTGTGACCGGTGGACATTCTGCTCCACCACCTGAGCCACTTTGGTAGCTCTTTATCACAATTTCCTTCCCTGTAGCACCTTTGCTTGTGCACAGAGACAGCACGGAGCCACCGGAATGAAAAACTACAGTCCAAAAGGCAGACGCTGGCACTGCATCTGAACCCTGTCAATTGTGGGAGAGGCGAACGAAACGAGTACGGAGAAGAGACAGAAGGAAAGAGCAGAGCAATGACTTGCGGATAAATGGAGAGGAGGCAGAATAGTGGAATGGAGGCGCGAGGGAGGGAAAAAAAAGGGGGCGAGCGAGATGGAGAAGAGAAATTAGGTTGTTATGTATATTGCTGGCAATTCACACATGCACATTCCATCTGAGATCCCATCAGCTGTCAAATTGGGAAAGCGATGGGGATGTGGGAGTGGCGAGAATCTCAACAAGGCCTGAACTTGGCGCACCACTGAGACCTAATCAAAACACAATCACGTTCACTGCCAGAACAGACGCACACGGGCCCGCACCCATACGCTCGGGCTCGCCGCTCGCATTCACGCCCAAACAAACTCCTCGTCACTCCCTCCCCTTTTCCCGCACAAACACTGTTAAACAAATGGACACATAATCATGCGCACACTCGCGGAAAAACATTAACTCGTAGTCACACATGGGCAAACACATTTTGTTCCATGCAATCACACTTTGGCCCATTTCAAACTATCCGCTGCTTCAAGGCGGAGAAGATGATGTATGAAACTGCCCAGTTAAATACAGGCTCTTATCTTTGGCTGTGACCTGTGACTTGAGTTTATCTCCATTATGCAGCGGTTCATTTCAAAAGCTTGAACTCTGTTGGAGGTTATTGGTATGGAAGACAAGGAACTCCGGTTGCATATAGGGATCAGCCCAAACGCTCCCGAGACCGAGTTCAGCCTTCCTCCCTAATTCCCCGTCCCTCCAGAAAGCCTTATGCGCTGCCACGGTGAAGCCCGCGGTCCACTCGCTCAGGTGTGACAGCATCACGGCTGACCAGCTCCTAGGTCAGCATTCTCACCGTTAATCCACAGAGATAGGCCCAATGCTGACCACCAGCAAGTAATTGCTTGGAGTTGACTCTGCCAAAGCCACTCTAATGTGGGAACAGGTGTCTGAATGTAAAAAGAGTATTTCTTCTCCTTTTTTTTTTCTCCCCCTTGTGATTTGTTCAGTTCTGCTAAACTAAGAGATTCCCCTGGGTAGATGTCACTGATAAGATTAGATCTGCTATGGTATGCACTATTTGTGATAATGCTGCCGCTTTAACACGAATGCCGAATGTTTATTTTTCTATCCTATCCGGGAGCCAAAAAATCCAACCGCGTGCCAAGTGCACAAATATGTCTGTTGCTCAACGGGTAAGAGGTACTGACTTCTGAGGCATTTTCAGAGGTCCTGTGTTTTTTTTTCTTATTTACTACCTTCCATTGAATTTGGCATCCTTTCCTGAGAGAACAAAGGAGGTGAGTTGCCAAGGCTCAGCTGTGTCAAGAGCCCTATCAAATACTCTTGACTTCAGCGGCAGCAGAGCAGACAACGGAGAAGCACACGAAAGATAAACCAATGACATGATAGTGATGCACAACAAACTTGACTTTATAATACAGAAACACCATAAATAAAACAGAATACAGTATGCCCTGGAAAAAAAAAAAAGAAAGCAAACAAATGCACCCTCTGCAACTTCCTCTCGACATGATTTACTTTGCTATTGTTATACTGATAAGTCGATCTGTCAGATAGCGAAGAAAAGTCATCCCTGTTACAAAAACACAGACATCTTGTGGGAGGTTTGTGTAGAGTGTTAGGCAGTTGGCACTACTGCAGATGGATTACATATCAATGAGACATAAGATAACACTGGAAATGTTTCACCGGCCAAATCTTTGGCACCACAAGCGGGGTGAGAGCTACTGTATGGAACGCTGGTCCATTCATTAATAATGTGTCTGCCGGGCACATAAAGGTCAACTAAAAGTATAGGTTTTTAATCAACATTACTAAGCGGTCTTCAGTATGACATAAGGAGTGTGGAACAGGCAGGCTGCCAAGCTAAGAGAATGAGCTCTGTACTATCTTCTCTGCGAGAGTCACTGTGAAGGAAAGGATAAATGCTGGAATCACCCATAGGCTTCAGGGGGTCCTGTGGGGCCAAAGAGCAGACTGGCAACACAAGGGAATGAATAAAAGGAGAGAGAGAGAGAGAGAAAAGACGCGAGAATACTTTGTTCACAGAAAAGAACAGTGAATCTTTAGTGCATAGACACTTAGCTGTCCTTTTGAGAAGGATTATGGGGTTTAGGTGCTACAGTGGAGCTTCAGATATACGAGTCCACAGACAGAGCCCCGAAGTTTGGTATCAACTTAACACTGACACGCCACACCACGGCTTCAGAGATTACACGGGGGCTAGATGTGCCATTTCTGACACAAAGTGCAGTGCTGCATACTTTAACACTCCTCTTTCTCTTCATTTCTTTTCCTCTCATCTGCTCTTGTCTCCTTCGCAGTCCCTTTCTGTCAAGTGGCACAGAAGAGAAAGAGCCGAATGTCTGTGTCTGCTTACTGGGGCAAGTGAACATTTGAAATGACAGAGGGTGACGTTGGCTTGAGTGCTGGAGAAGATGCCTCAGAGCTAAGTGAAGGACCATTAGGGAGACAGTGATAAGATGCATGCATGTAGACAGGGCTACAGAATGTTCACCTTGAACAGTCTGGTGTCATCTGCTGAAGAGGGGCTATCACACAGTGAGAGCACAGCATCAAACTCCAATCAAACTCCATCACGGCTGACAGCAAAATCAAACTGATGCCTACACACATGCCGAAAGGTGCTGTGACCCCCACACCCCATTATTATTCATGCACAGTGGCTAGCTATTACTGTGATGCCTTCTCACTTCATTTGGCATTCCTGTATTGGGCAACTAAGCAAAAAGCTTTCAAGAGCTCCTGTAACACTGAGGAACTGAGGACTGCTTGTCAAAGACGACACTTTTAGGTAAAGACAAAGTGTGAGAAGGTGGGAATGTAGAGATGAGGTAATGTAAACATTACAGCTTCATGGCTCGGCTGCGTCATCCCGCTGAAGTGGAAAAAAAAACCTGCAGCTGGGATTTTATACATTTGGGGGGAAGAAATGTCGCTGTATGTGACGTACTGTACAAGTGAAACAGTGAAATGAGATAAATATATATACACATACTAAAATATTTATCACGATATACATGAGGAAAGTTGCGATAACGATATAACTAACGCTGGACAAAATACTTCAAAACTGCACAACTTTGTTGGTGCAAATAAAAAAAAAGAACAATTTCTTTTCCATTTAGCAAGCAGCTGTTTTTGATGTGCATTAAAGCCGTATTGTACCAAAATCAATCGTGCATAAGTTGTAAATTGCTTGCTGACAATTTGTTTAATCAAAAGGCATTTCAAATGGAAATGGGCTGACGAGTCCTGAGCAGAACAATGCTCGCTCCAGGTGCATTAGACCAAAACAACGGCACTGCGAGTTTCACTCAAATGATCGCGATATTTCAATGCCATATCATCCCCTAACGTTACACCGGTATGATATGGCCCTGCCCCAACACATACATTTTACATACTGTATGTTTACAAATAAAGCATGGACTGTTTTAATACAGAAAAACAGTTGGTCTGTGATGCATACAAACAAAAATTTGCCATTGCACATCATGTGTTATATATATATTTTAATATTAGGTGCACTGCATGTATTTATTGACATTTGTTTGTAACTTCTACAATAAAGCTAAATGATGAGAAATATTGCACCAGCATGTTTCCTCCTCTGGATGCTAACCTTGGGCATGTTCAACCTTGTTAGCTACACCGGTGCAGGGATAAAGTATCAGGCAGCAAATGGCCTCAGTTTATGCCTCATGGATTGAACACGCACACATGTACCGACACACACACACACACACACACACACACACACACACACACACACACACACTCTCCTCCCTCTGTTTATCGTCTTGTCTCTTCCTACCAGTGTTTGCGGAGTTGGAAATTTCTTAAATAATTTATGCTGTTAATAACCAGCTCGG
>NW_007578331.1:83989-87317 GCF_000690725.1 Stegastes partitus
GCACGGTGAAAATGGAACAGTGTTTGAACAGCGAGGTGAAGGTGTATGTATGAATGTGTATGTGATTGCAGTATGAGTTATCACAGACTAGACAGAATTGACTGATGTGATAGTTGAGGGTGGTTATGGGGTGGGCTTCTGTGTCAATACGCAGGAAACCGCAGATTTCTTTCAACAGTGTGCGAGCTGAAGGTCACGCACGGGACTACGCTCATACGCACGGGCATTAATGATATCGCATACGGATGGCGCTATCAGTAGCAATGCATAAAAACAACTGG
This sequence comes from Stegastes partitus, assembly GCF_000690725.1. NCBI lineage: Eukaryota > Metazoa > Chordata > Actinopteri > Pomacentridae > Stegastes > Stegastes partitus. The sequence continues at coordinate 84,271 of NW_007578331.1, forward strand.
AATCATCATGACAAAGCGACTAGATGAGCATTTCATCGCCGTCATCATGCCGCCCTATTCAAGGTTTCACTTCTCCTGTGTTCTTTATTTCTCTTTGTTACAGTCGGACAGTCTGTCTGCCTGTGAGCTTACCGTTTTTCAGCCTGTCTATCTGTTTCTCAAGATGAGAGATGCAAAAAAAACAAAAAAACAAAACAAGTGGGAGCACACTCTCAGCTAAGATGACCTTGGCAAAAGTCTGATGATTTGTGGAGAGCAGCAATATCAATAATAATGAAGAAATTAATAAGCTGGTGCACTGGCCCGAGGGTTAGTCTGCAGGAGGTGGTGGGGGGACAGTGGCGGGCTTTAATAGTCGGGGGGGGGGGGGGGGGGGGGGGGGGGGGGGCAGGGCTGGCAGGAAGAGGAGAAGGGAGAAAGGGTGGTGGTGGGGGGGGCATGCTGAAGAAGGGGTGGTAAGTGCACGATTTCCTTAGCAGCAGTGTGGTGCTGCAGTCCATGCTGTCACACGTCAAAGAGGGAGCAAATCAAAGGCAGCTCTTTTGATGAATATAAAACAGAGAGTCCTGCTGAGAAGCACTCTCCCTCCCTCCCATTCTAATCACAGAGCCGCAGAGGCGGCGGGCTGCACCAATCCCCCCCCAGCCCAGCACAAAATGAAAGGAGAGTAGAAACAAGGAGAAGGGGACAGAGAGCACACGCGATCACAACAAAAGCTGCTTTATAATAGCAATAAACATTTGTCCTCCCGAGACATCTGCACAGAGCGATGGGTGCGGTGTGGTAAGATGCAAGAGAAGCTGGAATGGCATCAACAAATTTTTACCCCCCACCAAACCCTGAAAAAGGTTCTTCTCCTATATCTGAAAGTGTGCTTTTTTTTTTTTTTTCATCTGTAAACAACAAACAGTCCACGACTCTACAATGCACTGAAGCATTCAGTTGTTTGCTCTGAGCTTGCAGGGCTTTGATGTGAGGTCTCACATTCCCCAAAAGATGCTCAAAAACCGCATTACCTTATGGGCAAAAGTCTAATTAACCTTTGTTTCAGAGGAGCTGAAGTGCTGACTGTGCTTCTGTTGAATTCATAACATCCCCTTCCAACATCGAAAACGTTACACTGACAACGTTATCGCGGATTTTGGCTCCAAATAACAGAACAAAAGCACAAAAGCTTTTAACAAGCGCTGCTCGGGTGTTTTCAGTGCCTCTTAAAAGCAGTTTATGGAAGAGTGTCCAGTATTATCCGCTATGATATGGGATTTAATGTGGTATAGGAAACATCCTACGTCTGTTGTCGCTGCTGTCCTCACCCGAAGGTTCACAAAAACAAGTCAGTCTCTTTCCCAACTGCATTTATCTGATTCCATTTTTATTTCTCAAACTAAATTCAGATAGTTTTCATATTGCCCTTCTGTATTTTATTTAAATGTTAGCTATAACTGAAGCCTGTGATGAACAATTAATTAAATAGCATTTTTAAAAAGCGGAGAGTCACACGTGCTTCCATTTGTCACCGCAAACAAAAAAAGACAGGTGAACTATTCCATGCACATGAATGGGGAAGCAGGAAAAACTATCAACCAATGCATGGATCGGTTACTGCAACCCACAGGACGGTGCTACGTTCAGCCCAGTCCGGTCCTCAAAGCTCAAGAACCGCCATCGCTGTGTTCAACCAGATCTCGGTTTCTGCAGCGCCGCCTAACCTCTCCTCCCCCTGGGCAGCGCTCCTCTACTGCTCCCCAGGCATCATTTGTGTGTGACACCAGAGCCCACTCCCACCCAAGCCCTGAGCCCAGAAAGTGACACATGCATGCGTGTCGCTGCCGTTTCACCTCCTGCCTGCTGAAGTATGAGGCAATTTCCTGCGAGTGGCGCATGGTGAGAGAGCGAGAGAGAGAAAGAGTGGAGGGCCAGGCGCAGTCCGGCTCTGCTGCTCTCTTTGATACTGTCAGGGAAGAGTAATGGCTCTCTGCAGCAACAGCCACCACCAAACTAATGTAGTGTGACTTTGGTTCTCCTTTTCAATGCATTACCACCGTAGTGAGTAAGAAGGGGATGGGAAGAAGACGGCCAAACTGTGAAGAATGCGGGAGGAAGGTTAGGTTCACGCAAGGAAAGACAGAATCCCTTCACAGTTAGCATTCAATTTCCTTAAGTCCTAAATAAACAGACGTGACAGGCACGTTTCTGCAATATGAACATATCTGTGCTCAACTCGTCACAAACCAAACAGGATGCGACTCAGACGACGCTCCTACCAGGAATGGCAGCATAAGCAAAAAGCCGGTCGTCCTGTTAGTCGGGACGGCTCTAACTAATCTTTACAATGATTTCAAGGTCACAGTGCTTTAGTACACAGAGAGAGCAGCTTATCACTGGAAGGACCTCATCTAATTGGGCAATCTACTATCTCAGCAGCTATTACAGTCATGTTCATTGTGCCTGACCTTGCAAATTTAATAAGCGGAGAATGAAAAGTCGTCTCGTCGTTTTTGCACATTTTTTTGTGCAATTTCCAAATTAAAACAAAAAAAAAAAGAAGGCAAAGAAAGCGGCTCTATTTGCGGATCCGCACACGTCTCTGCTTGAATGCTTGCCCTTCTTTTAGTTACAGATGTCATTGTAATCAAACCCATCCAGAAATTATACTGTAATTATGCAGAATTAGGAGCTGATTCAAACTGCACAATATTACAGTTCATTAGAGCTAATTGAATGCCATGGTCTTTAGGCTGACTGCCAGATGTGTCGTGATGTCAAGAGATAGTGGGTCTTCTGTGCAGCCTAAGGGCTGGGGCTTCCTACACAGACAGGCTGCTATTCAGCCTGGCCTTGGCTCTCACATTTAGTCTAACATGCACCGCCATTAGAAAGCCATTTAACAAGCAGCCTTTCAAAACGCCTCAGCACTGGGCCACGGCAATTACATCCCCAGCCAGTAACAACATCACTGTGAGACTTGTGCATTAAATATGGACGTTACGTTTGTATTTTTCAAAACTTGGGCACGACACATAGCGGTTCAACAAAACACAGAACTG
>NW_007578331.1:88571-94414 GCF_000690725.1 Stegastes partitus
TCTCGATGCAATTTTAAACATTTGTTTGCAGGTTTTGTCTATCAAGAAGCATCCCCTGTGCATCAAACACCACTTCTGGTAGACATAAGCATATAGAGTAAAAAAAAATAAAGACGATATTCAAATTGAAAAATGTAGTTCATGGTTCGTCCAAGGTTACAGGCTGCTTGGCTCCTAGTCTGCAACAGGAGTTAATCTATTATCATTACTATTCCACTGTTTTAAAGCCCTCTTTCAGCAACATTTTGGAAGTTTAAGAAGGTTAAGAATAAAAAGGTTCACTTATAGTATGCTTCTCCTTTATCAAATGGGTGGTTTTAATGTGAACTCTGCATCTGAAGGAGTACAAAAAGCGCACACCAACCTTTAAACTTGCTCTGAGCTTATTCAAGTTCAAAAGTAATTATATGTTGAGGGATGTACACAGGATTGCCCAAATGTATCTACAGTTCAAATGCCTCACATTTCCACAAGTTTATGAGTTTAGAGATGCCATGGCACAGAACAGGTTTTTTTTCTGTACAGTAGAAGGATTTCTTCAAACAGCTTCCAATATGCATATATCTGCACACGCTGTTAGTTCAGGTTTTTTAGTTTATCATTTTACTGTATGTGTTAAATCACACAGCACTTATCTCCACCAATGGAAACATCCTGAATGCATAGATGGAATTGATGTAAATCAATGTAGAGGGAGAGGAAAAAAAAAAAAAGAGAGAGAAATATGGAGAAACAAAGAAAAAAAAAAAAACAGAACCCGAGTGCAGAAGTGAGGTGGATGAGGGGAGTGTAACGAGGCAGGGGTTGTCTGGAGCCCGTGGCCTGGGGCAGTGCATGGAGAGAGATGAGCTGGTGTGCGCACTGCAGGGTACCGTCTGTGAACGTTCGGCCTCCTCTAACAACTACCGAGGCTGGGTTTGTAGCGCAGTGGGTCACAACCTGCTTCAGTCTGCCGTGTTTATCTGCGCGTCTCAATGATGCGTTCAGAACGGTGAGACGGCGAACGGCGGAGAGAAAAAACAAAGCGACAGAAGGAATAAAACAGACCTTTTGATTGCAACAATTACAACTTTTGCCGACGCTGGGCGAGCGTGTTCCGTCTTTGGCTGTGAACCGCGGGGCAGGCGTCTTCGGCAGAGTGCAGCCCTCCCAGTATCTTCAAAACGGACTCTCTGAACACACAGCGCTGTTTTTCCTCTATGAAGCAAGTCGCCGTGCCTGCCCTCTGCCAAGGCTCCCCCCACACACACTTTTTATTTGTTCATTGTTGACTTGTGCAGCGTTGTGACCTGGCCGCATGTATACCTGTGCTTCTCTTTATCTGCTGCTTCCCCGAGGAGAGCTCGGCAAAAGCTGTGTTTCCACTGTATAATGTCCACATTTGAGGAGCGTCGTGTTTCTAAAGGGCTATTATACTATGCTCATTATTTCTGACCTGATGCTAGCCGCAGCAGGCCCAGCACACTGCTTGAACTGGGTGTTCTAGTTCTTCCTAAACCTCAGTATTAAGTAGCCTCTTTGATCTCTCTCCACTGTGACAAAGCAGCAGCACCAGGCCTCCTAAATGAACCACTCAGAACTCAAGCAGCGGGCAACAACATCAAGTACAGCGGGGGGAAAAAAATATGCAGATCCTCTAGGAACACGCCAAAAAAAAAAAGGAAAAGATGAGAACACAGGGTCCTGAGTATAATTAACTACAATGAGCTGGAGGCAGATGTGTGACTCCAAAACATAAAAGAAAAGCCTACTGCCTGTATTTTTCACAAATTGCTCTGAAAATTAGGAGTTTACTTAATAGAAGTAGAACATTTCATCTGTTAAAGGTTATTTGTTATCTCCAGGCTCCCAGAAAATACTTCAATTGTCTTGATCTTCACAGGTTTCAATGCAAATCATTAGCATTCTAATCACAGATGATTTTCCAGACCTACAATAAAAAAAGAAGCAGCACATGGAGAGTCTTTGTCATCCCAGGGTCCTGAAAGACCTTTGCATTACATGTGGGGGGAAAAAAAAGAAAAAAGCTTTTTGAATGAAATTATAATAATCCTCCAAATCAGGCTGGTAAAAAAAGAAAATAAAGTCTGTTGAAGTAGTCCAGGTGCTCTCTGGACACAAGGGAAGGAAGACCAAAGAACCGTTCTATGATGTTAAAATTCATCACAGGCAACTTTTAATAAGCCCTTCTTCAATTACACACATGGAGCTGTGTTTAGCACATTTTCTGCACAACTTTACCTGCGTCTCTAACCAGTAAAGCAAACCCTGCAGGGTTTACTGAGTTAAATGTAAGACCTTTGTAGACCTTATGAGTCCACACAGTAGCGCACTTTAACACCCGCGAAAGCATAAAGTGTCCGAGGATGTTATTTAGACTTATTTATAATTACATCATACTTTGCAATGATTGATTAGTCAATATAAAGTTAAATCAATGCAATCAGAAGACTGATAAACAGCGTAAAATGGACGGATGGACAATTAATTAACTGATTTTAGTTCCTGTATGTAAGCTTTTACTAAACCTGACAGTTTCAGGTGTGAAGGTGCAGACTGAAACTCCATTAAGTCATGTTTTATGGGTATTAATAGGAGTATACTGCTCCTGGACGCCTGCAATTAGATACCAAAAAAAATAAAATCCTAAAAAATTTCAACAAAAAAACTAAAACCACTGCCTTCTTGTTCCTTTTTCAAAGACATGCGTCGTTTTTAAGACTTCTCAGGACCTGCGGATGTCCTGTCAGCTGTATCGCTCAACATATGCAAAATGAAACTTCACAAACAATATTTTTGAGAGTATTTACACCATAATGAAGATCATGGTGTAAATAAAAAAAATTGATCAGCTAAAATAAACTTTATTATTACCAGTTACTATGACTCTCATTTGAATTTGTTGAGTCTGACTCTCAAAAGAGAAGCTAATACTAAAAAAAACCCCAAAACTTATTGTTAGAATTGATAAAATAACCCATTTTACTTGATGAGAAAATGTAAAAACAGAAAGCATTGGTGGACTCCCTGACTTTCTGATGGTCCTTGAACAAACTAGATTTAAGCTTAAAATCACAACATGTCATTAAAATCGCTTTATTCTACTGGTCTCATTTAAAAATTAACTAAAAATAAAGTCATGTCTGCTGTGGAAAACCAAAATAATTAAGCCAACAGCAGCTAAAAATGGCTAAAACCTGCACTGAGCTAATTGTTCAGGAGCTGTTTCTCTCTTACCACAGGTTTAAACCAGCACAATATTTCCACAACATACGTGGTGAGCGTTTTTGGCTCCGTGCCAGTCAGCTAAATCTGCCGGCAAACTCGCCAAACCGTCAACCATCACCATCTTAAATAGTTCTCCTTCCAACCAGATACTCTAGGCTAATTGCCAGGGGTCACTACTGTCACTCAGAAAGAAATCAAAATGATAATGACTCCTTATTAGAAATTCTATCTGGAAGTGCACACAGGAAACATCAAAAGGTGCTGACAGGGTGACTGGGGGCACTGATGAGGCTCCGTGATAATTCACATCAAAGCCCAGGCTCAGTGAGGACATCCATTGGGGAACTAGGACTCTAACATGTGCAGCAAAAATAAATACAGGGAGACAGAAATTCTCATTCTCCAATTGGGATAATTCACTGCTCTGAAATTGAAATGTATTATTGGTAACCATTCCCAAAAGGAAAAAGCACTGTTTGGGGGTTGATGAGCCCCAGTTGAAAGAATGCCAGTGCAGATAGGATGATGTAGTTTGGCAGATTACAAATGATAGCCACACGGTAAAATCGCACAAAAGAAATAATAAAATATAACACCTCGTGGAACCGTGATGAACGTACACTGGAAATGTGCACTTCAGTAAACAATCAGACAATGTCAATTATGTGAAATTGGGCTGGCTATGGAGCATTTCTATTCCGGCACTGGCACAATCAACCTTTTAATGGCAGGCTGTTAGATAATAGCTATCTGTCTGTTGGTCTCCAGTTTGAGTTCCCAGTAAAATCCTTTTCACACATTACAGAACGGCAGCGCTGGTTCACGGCTTATGGGGAGAAGAGGCGAACCCATTACTACGTCCAGTTTAGGGTGTCTGTACCCCAGACGTAGGAGCCAGTGGCTCAGACCTGACTCCCGTCCCCGCAGCCTCTTTGTCTATCCAGTGTTGCTAGCTTGACTGAGGCCTCCCAACAGTCCAGCGCATGATCCATTTGGCTCACAACGCTAGAGACTCAGGAAAGAGTTCTGACCACCCCCATCGACCAACCATCTTACCTCGCCGCCAGCGTGGACTGAGACGACAAATACACCAAGTGTGCAGTAAGACAAAATTATAAATGCACTCCAATTATATAGCGCTTTTCTATCACTCAAAGAGCTTTATTCATACACCAAGGTTGACAGAGCTGCCATGCAAGGTGCCTGCCATTGGGAGCAACTTTGGGTTAAGTGTCTTGCTCGAGGACGTTTCAACTGTGGAGGCGGCGGGGATCGAACCTCCAACCTTACGATCCGCTCTACCACCTGAACCACAGCCGCCCAACACAGCCCGCCAACTATATCAACAATACCATCCATCCATTATCTATACACCTTAACCCTCACTAGGGTCATGGAGGGCTGGAGTCTATCCCAGCTGACTCAGGGTGAAGGCAGGTTCACCTGGACAGCTAACCAGTCTATCACAGGGCTATCAACAACACCCACTACCTTAAAGACAACTCATTCTAGCTGCGATCACCATGAGGAAGTTCATGAGCTTTTTAGTGTGTGTGTGTTTATCACAGGAAAAAAAAAAGGTAGTGAATTTAATTAAAATACAAAATTACACAATGATTAGGACTACAACAAATCTATAAAAACCAATAAGTGGATATGCCTAAATCTAGAAAAATGAAAACATATTTCAATTACAATTGGATTATGATGATCATTAGGGGTGGAAGTAATACTTCTCCATGACAGTCATTACTAGCCAGATCCCTCTGGTATTGCTCACGCTGTAAACCAAACAATTAGGCAGCAGGAACGCTGACTTCTGATTTTCTTACATCCACAGAGGCAGAAAATTTGCTTAAGTCGGCACTTGGCCACCACATGGCTCCGTCTCTCTCCTTTCATTACACAAAACGATGCATTTTCCAATTATGGAGTGATAGGATTATATTACACTTTAATAACTGATATTTTATCCACTCATGGATATGACAGCATTGTGCTATAAATTTAGCAGAACACCAAAATTTCTGTAATGGGTAATAAAGACATGCATACTTGATTCAAGTTTAATTTAAGTACATTTTCTATAAAGCGCTGATTTAAAAAAAGAGAAAAGATGAAACCATCCCTCTCTTGGAGTGTCTCTAGGTGATGACTTTTATTTATATATCATTTGCTCAGATGTCTTGCTAGCCAGACAGCATGGAAGACACTAACTGGACATAAAGTTTAAATACTAGGCAGAAAAAAAAAAGAAAAAAACCCTCAGTGGACACTGGGTATAGTAATAAGAAAGTCATGTAGTTTGCACAGCAGCAGTAGTCCATGTTTGGTATCTGTGCCAGTTCCTCTCTGCATGTGAACCAGTACATTAAGATGAGAGGATTTTTCAACTTCTATTGCATTTTATACAAATTAGATTAGAATTCTGCAGTTTGTTTTGGCCTGACATTGTGTTTACTGTACAACCTGTTTGGATCACCTCTTTAGAGGCTCATTTCTTCATTACAACTTAAAAATAAATACAAGACCAGTGTGGTTGGCATATCAGATTAACATTTAAATCTTTTTCACAAACATGTTTAGTCAGCTTACAGTAGTAGTTTTAACATACT
>NW_007578331.1:94674-96345 GCF_000690725.1 Stegastes partitus
CTCCAGCCCCCCATGACCCTAGTGAGGATTAAGCGTTGTATAAATAATGGATGGATGGATGTTTTCTTCTTTTTCCTCCCATTGTTTCTCTCACTTCTATTTTTCTCATTTTGTATATGTACAGTACATTTTGTAGATGGGATCAGAACACATGTGAAGGACTCTTCTTTTCCTTAATACCAACCAAGGTGTTCCATCCTTTTCTGCAAGACAGTGCTAACTACACTGACTGAAAGCAGCAGTAGCACCTCCCCGCTAAAGGACAATGTGCCCTGCTGTACTGCAAAAAACTCCTCAGGAACGACTCGAGGAACACGACCAAGAGCCCAGGGCCTTGACCTGGCCTCCAAACTCCCCAGATTCTAATCCAATCCTGTGAGATGTGCCAGAACAAGCCTAATCCACAGAGAGATACCCCGTAACCCACAGCACCCAAACATCCCAGTGTCAGACACCACAAGACACCCCCAGAAATCGTGTGTTCATGTAGTTCAGAGCTGTTCTGGCAGATTGAGGGGCATCTATGCTAAGTATCATACAAAGACATTTTACACCATCAGGCAAAAAAAAATCATAAAAAGCTAATACTCATGTTTGGGGGGTCACACTGTCATAACTAACCACATATTCTGGGTTTTTTTGTTTGTTTGACTTTTCATTGTGGGACACGTCTACCCGGACTTGTGAGCTTGATTACATTTCGTGCATGAAACAAACAATTTCATTTAGCAGAGTTTTGCGTCCCGTGAGGAGTTTCGTAGAGTTAGTGCTGCATTGAGAAACACTCGCAACAAATTATAATTGTAAATCTGTGCGAGATAATGAAACCAGAATTATGAGAGCTTCATCTGTTATCCCTTTCACTGTGTACCTGTAAGAAAAGCAGGACGGGGAAAGAAAAAAAAAAAAACCCTCCATCCTGCTCGCTCACATTTTTCATTCCATCCTCTCCCCTCTCGCCCCTACTAACCTAACCCTCCACCTACAAACCCCATTCTTCAACACAACTGGGGAATTTCAATCCTATTTCATATCCTAGAACAAATTCCTTCCCTGATTACTGATGCATTTCAAAGCAGGCATCATTATATTTTCAGACCACTTTCTTTTAAAAATGTACTGAAAACCTTTATGCTGGTTCCCAGGGGCCCCCTTCTCCTTTTCTGTTATGCTCTTATTAGTCTGTCTCTCCTGCTGCCTGCTGGGGGATCCACATTGCTATTCATTTTCTGTATCTCTGACCTCTGTGTGGATGGAATTCATCTGCCCCATCCCTTGTTCTTTACATTACTTTGGAGACAAGCTGCTACTGTCTGGTGCAGCTATTAAAACATAAACACCATTAAATAAAAATGTGCAGAAGTGAGGCGTGCCGAAAGAGAGAGAGGGAGAAAAAAACCTGCCTCTCTCCTGTGCTTATCGTCCATTGTAAATGAATCGTGGTCCATTCTGTGAGATGTTTTGTTTGAATAAATTCGGAACTAATGAGTCAAAAAAGGAGAGCTGTTATGACTTCCACCGATACAAATACTGAATACAAATACATGGAATAATTTATAATGAATGATGTAAAATACTCAAGATGTGAAAACCTGAAGAGCATCTTGCTTGATTACAACCAAGGAACAAGCTGCCATGTGAGGGAGATGAAGCGGTGGCTTAATGCAATCA
>NW_007578331.1:97458-100342 GCF_000690725.1 Stegastes partitus
AGAAGTCAAGAAATTATTACACTGCAAAACTGGGAAATATCTAGGACGCTGCAGTATTTCTAGGCGAGCAAGAAAATATAACCAAATTCGTGGCATGGCCGATGTTAACTACTTGGTGCAAGAGGTCTGGTTGTCCTTCCACTGGAACATGTGTTCGGATGACACTCGAGTGGATTGGATCTACTCCTCTGCTGAAGGTTTCTTTGCTGAGGGACAGAAAAGCTACTTCACCACAGACACTGAATTTGCTAAATAAAGATGTAAGACTCCAATCAGCAAAAAGTACCGTCAAAAGAAGACCGTCTGGTAGTGGCCTCAGAGGACGAGTGGTGTCTCTAAACCAGTCGTCAGGTGGGCAAAGACACGCCACCCGTTTCTCAGTGGATGACTTGAAAACAGTGAAATGGTTGTGGGAGGATTCAAATCGAGTGTTTTGCCTCTTTGGGGTTGAACACCTGCACCAAATCGACTCGAGTAGATCGACTCAAAGTAGAGTCCTTTTCTTCAGAGGCACGCTCTGGTAGGCAGAAATATTCAACAGGATGCAAGAATGACCTCAAGACCAAATCAGATGAAGGAGCGCTGACTGTTCAGAGTCACCTAACCTCAACCTCACTGAAGGTTTATGGATAATATTTTACAGTAATGCAGTTTCCAGTAACTTTAACAGTAAGTACCCATCCATCCATCATCTCTACACCTTAATCCTCACTAGGGTCATGGGGGGCTGGAGTCTATCCCAGCTGACTCAGGGTGAAGGCAGGTTCACCTGGACAGGTAACCAGTCTATCACAGGGCTACACTTAGAGACAGACAACCAAGCACACTCACATTCACACCTACAGACAATTTACAATCACCAATTAACCTCAACATGTTTCTGGACTGTGGGAGGAAGCCGGAGAACCCAGAGAGAACCCACGCTGCACGGGGAGAACATGGAGACTCCACGCAGAAAGATCCCAGGTGTCCTCACCGGGACGCAAACCGGCGACCTTCTTGTTGCAAGGCAATGCAACGATGCTAACCACTGAGCCACGTTGCAGCCCAGTAAGTAACTAAATGTCCTGTTTATTTTGAATACCAGAAACAGCATTTTTAAGCCTTACATCTGAGTTACATGTTTTTTTAAACCACCCTGCCTTCACTAAGTCAGCTGGGATAGGCTCCAGGTTCCCTACAGAGGACAAAGCGGTGTCTAGATAATGGATGGATGGATGGTTTACCAGGTAATGTTCTCTACTTATACATCCAACAGGCACAAGCAAGCCTCAGCATCACACTGGCTTTGTGTTAACAGCCACCTGGTTTTTCAGGTGGCTGTTAACACAACCACTTCCCAAGAAAAGAAAGAGCGTAAATCGCCTCCATATGCACTCATTTGCTTTCAGCTTAGTGTTCAGATCCACTTGGTTTGAAGGGAAGATTTGAGGTTTTGTTCAAAAAGCTACGTGAGAACTGCACAACAAGAACAATGAACTAAATAGCCCTTCAACAGTAAGTCTACTGAAAGCCAGTATTAAAAGAAATATGTAAAATACAACATACACTTGACTTTAATCAACCCTGATTTAAGTTTGCACATTCTTTAAATAACAGTGCAAGGAGTTAGTGAGTGTCTAACTGAAGGATTTACTGACAAAACAAATGGATGGAGAGAGAGCGAGAGAGACGAACAGCGTAGGAAGGGAGGGGCTTTTATTGCAGGAGTCTTTAATGCAAACCCTGAGTCACTGGTCTGGCTAGGAAACCCTGCAAAGAACTGTTGGGAGTTGATGAGCTAGTCCAGCTGAATGATATACATCGCCAGCCATAGGCGAGAGCTGTCCATTAGTTACAGGGGTTCCTGTAATGCCCAGCTCCAGTACATTATTTCCAAATGCATCAGTCAGCGTCGTGCAGCACAGATAAATTCTAATGCTTAAGATCTGTAATGCATACTCTCACCGCTGCTATATTACGCTACAGGTTAGGAGGGCAGGAGGAGAGAGGGGGGAAAAATGTAATTTATTTTTCACTGCAGCCAGTATTCTTCCCATTAGCTTCAAACGTGAGATAAGTTATGGACTTTAACGAGCGCCTTTAGCCACCAGAGCACGCTGCACACAAGACTGCAGGCTGGAGAGGTGGGCTGAGGGCGAAGGGAGGGAGGGAGGGACCGGCAACGGGAATGTATGGCGCTGACGACCCAACACAAGTCCCTGTCTGTCCTTGGCGGGATCCGGCGTACGTTTAATCTTAAATACCAAGAAATTTTCTCGATGTCTTATTTGTATGTCACGCATTTGCATAAATATAACCAGAATTTCACCCGGCTTAGTCGTCACGCACATCATGCCAACCTGCCGTCCTAAACTGTGCCAATGTGCAATAAAAGGTGGCCAAACGGTGCACCGCAAAAAGCGTAATTTAAGGTGGGTGGCAGCCCGGGGGCCATTCCGATTAGTTTTTTTGAAGCATGTAGAGAAGGCTTTGGCTCATCCCTAACACACACACACACACACACACACATTTCTACCTTCGCCAATCAAATGTCACGGCTTGAAAAAAAAGCAGAGCTGTCCTGACCTTTTAAAAAGCTCTGGGATCCCTTCGTGTGTTTCAGAGAGCTGAGACAAGCCGAAGCAGGAGCTGAAGGAGCTGAAGGAGCGCTCACACACGCTGAAGTCTTCCTATAGCTACGACTGCCAGATTATGCGAGAAAAGGTCACACGTATCTTAATTTTCTGGACTGTGTGACGCCGTTTATTCAGTTACCGACGAAACCTGCTTCTTAAAACCTCTTCCTAAGTCCTTGCAGTAATTTTGCATGTCATGCAAAAGTCCCCGTCTGTTAAAAAAAAAAAGCACGACTGTTATTGATCATGTTACACACTGGGGCCGA
>NW_007578331.1:100907-127224 GCF_000690725.1 Stegastes partitus
CCGCTCACTCAAAGTCAGTTTCTGAAATCATCACAACAGCGCTACATATCTCACCATTCTAATTCAATAAGTCAAAAGCTAAACATAATCATAACTTCATCACCTCTGACACCATCAAAATTAACACGGACAATACAGGGAAATCAGGGCAATTCAAGACTCATAAAACACAGTCGGACCACCGTCTGAGAAGCAAAGGACGTCCTGCACTGTTCAGTCAGAACTGTTTCATTCACATTAATGCGCTCATTAACATCTAATATTACTCATAATCGCGAGCGTGTGCTAAGCTCACAGACGATAAAACATTCAGCATTCGTAGTGTGAATAAAGTTCTGCATAGAAGCCGATGTTTGCAGAGTTTTTCATACATTTTATGTGAACGGCTAACTGGTGTCAGCATAAACAGTGAGGCTTCACAGAAAGATGGCTTTTTATTTAATCAAAAACTAAACCTTTCATGGCAACTGTTCAACCTCCACCCCGACTAGCCATGGGCTAAATAGGAAAAGACAGCAATCCTATGCACAAGTGCCATGTTGTTTCATCTTACATCCCATCATGTGCCAGCTCTGTTTATTCCAGCAAAACTGCTGGGGCTTTAATGCAGATGAATTATGAAGTGACTACAAGAGTCTTAATTACTCCCTGCACCCACTCTGAATAATGCAGGATTCTGCAGACAACCACGTTCGCACTTTGCATGCAATAGTTAACATAACCGCTTAACACAGCCCTGGGCCCCTCTGGACTGGTGTGTATTTCAGGATTAGACTCATCAGAGATGTGTATGCATGTGTGAGTACACAGATATGTATGGTTCCACTGACGTGGCATGTGGTGCATGCTAAAAGCAGCCATTCAGGAAAGAGACGTGCAGCAGTGGACATGTTTACCCTCTGGCACTTGTCTCTGGTTCATGGAGCGTGAGGGGGCAGGGGGCTTTAGAAGCATCTGCTGGTAAGAGTGGAGTGCAGTGCAGTGAGGCAGAAGACGTACACAAATACGTCGACACATGCACATACCTGCACAGCAATAACTGCCACATGAATGTGAAAATATAATTAGGCTGCCAGCACAGTGAATGTGCTGTGCAATGATGGACATGAGACAATGTGAGACACACAGAGCTTGTTGACAAAAGCAGCCAGGCACAGGTAGACAGAGGTGTACAACTCGCTAAACACTGAAATAAAAATGCAAAGAAGCAACGATTCAAAATGGAAGTTGGCTGTCAAACACTTTGTAGCCATGCACTTGTCTCAAGTTTGTACCTGTGTACTGGTCCTGCTGCAGCTGGACTGATTCTCCAGTCTGTGATGGGCTGCGACTTTCCTTCTGCTACCTCCACACAGTCCACATGGTTGTTTGGCCTGTAATCCGTGTCTTGGTGTCTCTACCAGCCCTCCACTGACAAAAACAGCCCACGGCTGCAAGAATATGACAAAGAAACACTGAAGCTTTTCCAGCCTGCTTTGCTTTCTCTTGTGCAGTGTCTCTTAGATGTCACAGCTACTCAACGGAGGTCCTTAGTTCTGCTGATTTTAACAGGAAACTTCTTCTCAAGCCCAAATGCTGGTGGTTTGAAAAGTTTTGCGTGCCTTCTTCACACTCCAACTGACAAACTTTGGAAGGTGATCGTTTTGAATTTGAGGTCATAACAGAGAAAGTGAGAAGAGAAATTGCCCCTCCGTAGCCTCCACGCCATGCAGACCATGCAGCGCGCCCGGTGCACCGTTCTGGGGGCAAACAAGCTGCGGCCTTTATGAGAGCTAGTATCTATAATCTGGGAGAGAACAGTGATATCCTCATACCCAGCACGAGTATTTATGAAAACATTATGAAAACACTGCAGCCGCAACAACAAAAACACAGAATAATAAAACCAAATGTGAGAATTTGTTTCAGACATGAGCCGACCGACCGACCCACACTGCACCGCTCCCAAGCTTTCCTTTTACTGCTTCACCGGTTCAACACATAAACAGTTTTACAGCGACTGTATTTTCTTAATTATCATCATGGTGTTTATGATCTGATTCTCAGGATTACAGGTCGAGCTTGTAGCTGGACATCCCCTCACGTCTGCAATTAGGAGCACTCGTATAAACCTTAGTTGTGCTTCAAGAAAATGAAATCAGACGATGAATTATTTTTATTCTACGTGGTTAACATCTCAATAAAACGATATTCCTACCTTATTAGCACAACACATTAAATATGTTTTTTATACATATACACAGACACATATACATAGTTTAGGTCTCAGTGCAGTGAAGTCTGAAGTACTTTAGCAGAGCTGACAGTGGAAAAAAGTAAAGAGGATTGTAGAGTGCAATTAAAAGAGGGTCAGTCAGTGTAATGTACTCTCTCACTCTCAAATAGCCTCTTTTCTCAGGAAAAAGTGCCTCTACAATGATGTGGCAGATCCATTCTGGTCTCTTGTTTTTCATTTTGATGGCATATACAATTCCCTCGGCTGGGTATTAAGTACACAGTTATCGCAGGACTCCGAACTATGTGGTAATTACGACTATCCGACGAATACTGGGATAAGAACTGTCGCGAATATGCAAATACTTTTAGAAAGCAGTAGATAATAACTGCTGCTAATCCAAGTGAAGACAACCTACTAGTCGAAAGTTTAAATCTGTGAGTACAAAAAAGATTTCTCGTCTCATACATAACGAAGACCAAAGCGGTAATCATATCCAGGAATCCAGCTACAGAAACAAGCTGCTCAGACAATGTAGATTTGTAAGCGTGTGTGTGTGTGTGTGTGTGTGTGTGTGTGTGTGTAGGTATGATAAACTAAGAGGGAGAGACGCTGAGAGACTGACGAAGTTAAGACACATAAACATGATGAGTGCTTTTAAGCAGCACATCCATCACCGACATGCGCTGTGGGCTTTATTAAAGCTGGGAAACCCCAGCTCCAACAAACACACTAAAGCTTTCATATGCTCGCTTATGAAGTCAACAACAAGGTGACAACACACCTGGCCAGACAAAACTCATCCTCACATTAAACACACTCATACCTTTTACATTCCTATTAGATCCTTGAAAATATAAAGTTTACCCGATATGGTAGACGTGTTGTTATATCCTTGCATAAAGAGCACACAGTGTTTTTTTTTATTTTTTATTTTAATATTGTGTGCATGTACATCATCTGACTCCATTATTTATGGACAGGCTGTATTCTGTATTTGTGGATGGATCCATTTGCGTCTCTGTGATTTCAGACGCTGTTACCCGGAAGGCTAAAACCTTCATGCTAGTGCAACGAGATTGCCACTTTTATGGGAGCGTCTTGTGCTGAAATAAATTCTCTCCTGCTAATGTGTGCAGAGGGATCAAGAGGTGCCGTGAATGAGGAGGACGCTTTCAGTGCAAGCAGCAATCTTAGCCTCGTTTGTGCTCTTGCTTTAAAACACGATCACTCCGTCCCGTCATGTTGTCGACATGTGCTGATGCTTTGCTCCAGAATTCAAACAATTCCTAAAGTTTCAGATTTACTGTGATGCCAAATTTTAGACAGACTTTGATCATGCAAATCATAATGTGAATGATTACGAGTGTTGTCTGTGTGGTTAGACCCATGTACAATTCGGAAAGCTCGCAAACAGGAAGACAGAGTCGCTACTTGATCTTGTGTTTCTAATAACTGACCTAAACGATTAGTATAATCTAATGAAACCCACAGAACAGAAACCAACACGATCATCTGATTCCACATGTGATTTATTGTCACACCAGCAACATCTGGCAAACATAAAACTGCAACAACAACACACTGCAGTAAAAACAGGAAGAAAAAAAAAAAAGCTAATCGCTCACTTATAAAGAAATGTAAGTTTTATTTCTAATACTATCAATAAAACTGTATTTTCTCTTTAAATCATTTCACCAGATGGGCAAATATAATAAAGCATTAAGATCTCAGTATTTGAAAGTAAGTTGAAAATTGCTGAAAACTCATTCCCGGGTAAATAATTGGATGCCTTCTCCTGTCCTTGTTTGTTTTTTTTGTGAGTGTACACTTTACTTAATCCTTTCAGGTGGAACAAAAAGGTGGCACTTTGCTGAGCAACTTTCGCTGTAAAGTTACTAAATGAGGAAAACTTTTTAAAAAATAAGAGATGAAAGAGACGGCATAAAACACATTCAGCAGCCGGATCGATCCTTTGGATTTAATTCAGCCAAGGACATTATTAGTTAAGAGGGCATCGCTTTCATACAATGCAAAATCTTAAAAAAACGTTTAAAACTGAAAGCTGTTATTGTAGCTGCCTTTACAAGGTATAAAATGTTTCTGGCATGGACACACAAAGAGCTTTAGAGAAAAGGTGCATTCAGTCAGATAATAGAGAAGGACAGTGGCCCAACGTATCTTCCAGGAGGCTTCAGTATGTTGCTCTTTGGCTCAGACCACAAATATTTCAACTGGATGAGAATCTCAGAAAACACCAGACGAATGTTAGATGATTGCTGTACGGCTCAACGACATGTACAGTAAACTCACAGTAAATCCTAGACGTTGCATAAGTGAGTAACGCGCTCCGACTTCTACAGTGATGCTGATGGTCACTATGGATACCATTCAGTCCTGCAGTGTAACCGCCTCATGTTCTGCAGTTACATAATCAAAATATCTCATCTGGATGCAGGTGGTGTGTACGTGGCAGTCTGTGCATCTGCTGCAAAGTGAATATAATGCGTTTGTACCATCGTGTTGGACGATGTACACAGTCACAGGGACCGAATGAGCGACAGATTCTAAAATGGACTTCTGGCTTCTGATGGTGCCTGTTGGTCGAGAAACTTCTTCGTCCTGCTCTGAGAAACTTGGGTCTAATTTAAAACAGCAGTTAAATTAATAGTTTGATATGATACCAAAAAATATTAACCCTGCTTTAATTTACTACCCTTTGAGGATGTTAGAGGACAAAAATGCCCAAAAACTGCTATAAAAACATAACAGATTAATATTTTTTTCTACTTTTTTTTGCTCAAAGCTTTCAATCAACTTCTGCTCTAATCAAAAATACCAAACATTCATATATTTTTTATTTATTTAACCCTTTAAATGCCCATTTGTTTACATGATGATGTCACGGTTTTTAGGAAAAGAAAGATTGATAAAAATGAGTTATTTTCCAAATAATAAATGTTGGAGGGCTGGGGACTTTTTTCAAAGATCGGGCCTACATATACATCAGATTAGTAATAGAATTGATTTTGGTGCATTGTTTTGTTTTTTTTTTAAAGTGGCCTATTCATAATTTACTACCCTTTGAGGATATTAGAGGACATCGATATCCCCTGAGGGTTAAGGAACTTTTTTTGTTGGAAATAGTAAAGTAAAAACATTTTTTCTGATCTAAAAATTAATACTGACCTTGGACATTGTTTGAATTGCTTAGATCTACTTTATCTTTGGAAACCTGCTGTTTAAGGCAATTCTTACTGCCTTGTTTTTTTTCATTACTTTCTTAATCAAGAACAAGAAGCACACTAACCTTCACAAACCAACACATAGAGTATTTTCAGTTTCACCGCCAACTTAAGCTCATATTTACAGCTACAGGCCAACAACATGTGCTGTTGATGTGTTTGGTTTTTATTGTGTGACTTTGGTTTTGACTTTGACAGACACCTTTGCAGTAGGTAATGTACATCTTCAAAAATAACATCCAACAAAATTAAACGGGAAAGTAAATCTGTCCTCTGATGCACCTTTACGCAATACTCCTGTTATTAGTTACTGATCTATGAACAGTTAAGGCAGCACATTGTTTTCTGCTTGTTCCCTACAAGTGTCAGTATTCTTTGGAAGTTGTTGCCCAGTGAGACAGAACCATCCTGAGCCCTACGATGTTACAACACAGATTAAACACAGGAAATACAGCCGAACATGTACGTTTTGTTCACATACAAGAACGCATATGAGCGGAACCAACTTGTGCAATCACTACAACATGAAGGTGAATAATTCGATGCATATTCAAATACCGCAGGCGAGTCCACGCATCCCACATTCAAATGTGTCATTCATCAGAGATAATGAAAGTCCTGTGCAATATAAAAGGCCAGTTGAATGCTAATTCCAAAACATAATTGCCCGCGTGAATACCGCGCATACAGAAAATTAATCTTGGCAATTTCACCGCATCGTTATACCAGAAAGGGAATTTTTTTTAAAAATGCAGAAGCCTGACAACATAAAACAGCGCTGGATAATGATCTTGACAGTCTAATTAATACAGGTCCGAGGTGGAATTAGCGACGTGAACCGCAGTCGAGTTTGAAATAAAAGGAACGGTCAAAACGTGAAATTACAGAAGATCGAAGAGGTGTCTTTCCACGGGATGGTCTTCTTTCTTTAATCTCCTTCCAAAGCCGCCGTCATCAGCGGAGATGGTGACACAGTCCATTCCTTTTCAAAGTGTCTGTGTGCATGTGTTGAACAACCAATGAGAGACACATGCTGACTTACATAACGCAGTCTCCTTTGTCTCTTTCCGCTCCTCATATGCATTAATGTACACACACGATCTCACACACTCACACACTCGAGTGCAGGCGTACGCTGCTGCACAACCACTGTCCAACGAGGAGGGAACAGATGCCCCTTCAGGCTCAGGGGGAGGCGGGCACACTCGCTGTGTTTGTGTGCAACGGGGCGGTCTTGGCACAAACACCTTTCTACAATCACCAGCTCGACAGTGTCCAAGTGTGAGGAAACGTAGAAAGATTCCAACTTCCAGCACAGAGGCACTTGATGCAAAAAAATATGACGACATGACATCTGGAATATCTGGTGGCTACAGGCCCTGAGGAGGAAAAAAAAAAACAAACAAGATTTTTTTTTTTCTTTTTCTTTGTGAAACATTCATGTCCTTAGTGAATTGGATTGCAGTGGCGGAAGTCTTTTATCCATCGCTGTCCCTTGTGGCTTTTTGTCTCCGGAACAATGTAGAATTGCCTCTTTAGCCATTAGCCTCACATCAAATATGCAAAGCAGGCCAATCACTACAAACGAATACAATAATTGCAGCGAACCGGATCCGGCTGGGGAATGAGAAGCCCAAAACAACTGGTCTGCAATTAATATCACACATGAGGATGTCTGGTCCCAGTGTCCCTGGATGCAGCCTGGATGCTCTGTGCTGGGCTTGGCTGGGCTGAGTGGTGGCATCCCAGGGTACTGGTGGAGGCTGACTGGAGCCCACACACGCATGCCTTGAGATGCAGCCTCTCTCTCCTTCTGTGTTTTCTCTCTCCTCTCCATCCCACCCAGCACTCAGCTGCCTTCATCCAACTGACTCATGAGGAAATCCTCCACGAGAGGGAAAAAGCTGCCAGCTCCGATGGCAAGACGCGGGGAGGAAAAAAAAAAAAAAAAAATCTCAAAAGCGGGCATCAAAGAAAAGAGAAAGAGCGCACAACAAACGCTCTCGCGACAAGACAAAAAGAAAAGTCAGAAATCGCTGTCGCTCCGCCCAGTCGAAATCTTCCGCCTTTTGTTTTTTGTCTCTCGTTTTATTTAGTTTCGCAGTTGTTTTAGAGAATTAGCATCTGCTACTGAGCCTTTGTACAGGGATTTATGTGCCCCCCTACACATTTCTCCCATACCACCCATCCCCTCCCCTCGCCTCCTTATCCCCCATCAGTCTGCCAGACAAGTTTTTTCCCACCCAGTCACACAGTACCCAGCCAGCAACCCCCTTTTGTGGGTGTGCTTGTTTAGTGTGGGTCTGCGAATGTGGTGCGTGTCGTGCCAGCTTGGATAGGAGGAGAGACGAGGTGGAGAAAAAAAAAAAAAACTCTTTGTAAGTTATGGGAACACTATGAGACAGACGCAGGCGCTCATAAATTATACAGTTCATTTGCATATTCTTGGCATAAGACATTATGCAAATACCGGGCAATTTGCATAATGAATTCCTCTTGTTGCCTCAATTGCCCAGTTGCTGCTTTTTATTTAATAATGAAAGAAGACTATAAAACAATAAAGAATAAAGCATGTTTGCGCCCTGTGAAGCCCTTTGCCACTGAAACGCCAGAAAAGGAGGAACGTTTACGCGCTCAGATAATCTTTAATTATACGACCAAACAACTGTCGAACATGAATTGTGAGCGTTCGTGTTTAAGCACGAGACAGAGAGAATATGTAAGAATTTATAGAGCAGCCGCATGAAGTCACATGATAGTTTCCAGCATCCGTAAACTTCCCTCTTAATTAGTCTATTTTGTCTCGACTCTTAAAGCAAGCCTCTGCGCCGCTAATTAAGAACAGCGAGCATACCCTCTTAGGAGAGCTGGAGGGGTGGGGGGGGTCATTTTATTAAATAATTAAACTATTTCTGTCTCCCGCTTTGAACCTCATCAGCGCCGAACCAAACGACCGGAATAAAAAAAAAAAAAGCAAACGAAAGCGATTGCAAATGTGGCCGAGATAATTATTACATTAAATATGCGCGGCTGATGAAAACACTAATGACAAAAGAGAGAAAAGATCATTACCGCGTGTTATCAAAAAAAAAAAAATGTCGCAATACACACTCGTTTGTTTACAACCTGTTCGTTCCGCTTCTCGTCCGCGTCCCACGAAAATAACGGTAAAGTAGACGGTTAAGTGCGGCTTAGAAGGAAAGGGTAAGTGATTCTGAAACAATTAAAGACAATTACAAAGAGAGACGGCGAGATTTTAAAAAAAAGGGGGGGAGAGAGAAGTGTGTAGAGCGGGAAGAGAGGCAGGAAAACTACACTGGAGAAAAAATGTAGTTAGAGAAAAAGAACAAAAGGTGCTGGAGGTATGACTCTGATTATTTATAAAATGCCAGGACAACACTGTGCAGTGAGATCAGGCAGCATAAAGTCAATTTCAATTAGCTGCAGTTAGACAGGCAGCTTGAGATTCTTCACTGTGTGCTGTGGCAGAAAGCAGCTCGCCCTGGCTTCACTGCTGCACTACACCAGGGCTGCTGATCATGGGTTGAGGCTCTCGCTTTCGACATCCAGGACCAGTGCAGTAAAAAAAAAAAAGAGGCAAAGCAGAGGCACACTAATGCCAGGCAACAAGGTAGCACGGCGGGACACAAAAACAGCTAGCCGCCCGGCGCACGAAACTGCTACGAGAAATCATCAGCTTTTAAAATCAATTAACCCAAATGTTAATTAATGTCAAGCCCATAGAAGAAAAGAGGGCGAGGGAAGGTGGGTGTACTGGGCATGTGGAAGAAAAGCTAGGGAGAGGAGGAGGGTGAGTAAGAGAGGGACTGAGATAGAAAGGGGATGGGCAAATAAGGGAAACAAGGAGCGAATGCGGTTGATGGCAGAGAGAAGTTGGCACAGTGCCATCCATTCAGTGGTAGCACCAAGGCGGACTTCTGTTCGCTCTCTAGGGTAGGTAGTTAGATGTAGTCTGGCAGACAGACGGGTACTGCCGTTATCTTGGTAGCGTCACAGGCTTTGAGTTTTGCCTTTATCTTCTTCTTGTTGTTGTTTTTTATTTATATATAAATGCTGCAAGTTGGAGTGAAGATATGGGTCTCCAGATGCACATTCATTCTCACTTGCGTACCGCCTTGGAGGACTGGTGAACATCTGCTGATGAAGACTCGGAGATGTGACCTGAACCTGGGACAATTTTTGGGAGCCGCCATTCAGATGGATTAGCTGTTGCTGCATGGCACCACAAAGGTGATATGGTGGATATCCAGCACTGGGAAATACAGCATGTGACAGAAGACGTGGGACAGGAAGTGCTTCTGCAGCTATGGGTTCCAGGTGCACAAGAGTGGGGAAATGGAGGCAGCGTCACGAAGGATTAATGGAGAAGATGTGAATTCTGAAACAAAAACAACAGAAACTTGGGGCTGTTTTGTTGTTTTACTGATAACTGGGGGTGTGGCGGTGGCACAAGGAGAAGCTCCTCCCACTCGCTCCTTCTCGCTCTCTCTCTAACCATCTGAGGCACAGCTCTGTGTGCCAGCCAGCCATCTGGGCAGGAGACGCCATGCCAACTCATTCGTTAGCAGTAAAGGACGTACCCTTGGAAGATGAGAAACCAATCCCACAGTTGGCATTTGTAGACTTGGGTAAAACTCACTGGTTTGGAGGATGGCCAAGGAGGCAATAATTTGGCACTTGCGGGTCTCAAGTGGTGTGCCAGCGGGAATGTGATGGCATCTGGCACGAAAAACTGGCGAAGGACGAGGGAGAAACGCCACGGTTAAAGCCAATTCGAGACAATCGGATACCCTTCACGTGTCGGCTGCCAAAAACCAAAAGACAAAAGAATAAACAAGCAACTGATATGACTAATTAAGAGCAAAATTTGCTTCGTTAATTAGGGTGACACACTCAATCAGAGGAACGCCTCGAATTGCCAACAAAAGAATGCATAATGGGGATGAAACAACAACACAAAACAAGACGAAGCAAGACAAAAGCAGCGAACTGTTCAACTATTAGTAGAGGGTGTGAAGTGAGTGCCTCTTTTTGTGCCAACTCCCTTCCCCCTTTACGCCACATTTTCCCCCAGTGCAAACTGCCATTTCTTATTGAACTGGTTGGCAGCCACATTGAACGTCTACCACTGCTGCAACAGACGCCACCAATCTGCCAATCGCTTGTGTGCTTGCCTACAAGAGGAGGAGGAGGAGGGGGAAAGAATGGACCTGAGGGACTGTGCCTGAAGCTCAATAGCAGCTGTTTACAATGTCACAGACACAAAAGAGAGACAAAAAAAAAGCAAACATGAGGATGCATACTAATGAACCGCCAGAACAAATTATAATCAGCGGACAGACAGGAATTAATTACCTTTTTGTTTTTTTTTTCTTGATTCAAGTTGATCAAAATGAATCACTCATCCTGTTTTTCTCAAAACACTTTTTTTTGTGCAAGAGTCAACTTCTAAGAGAGAGAGAGAGAAAAATGTACTGCATAAAAAGATCTGGAATTTCTAGTTCAAGTCAATCACTAGCACTGAGGAATGCAGGCATTTGTGTGAGTCGTCCTGCATATTCACAGCAATCATCGTGGACTTTAATTCCTATAGGCGCAATATAGCATCCGGCAGCATGAGAGCCAAGTGAGAGAGCTGGCACGGAAACAAGTGGAACTTAGTGGAATGGGCACAGAAGGCACAGGAACAAGGAGGCAACCTGAGTTCAAGACACACTGAGGGGGAGGTGCTGGCCTGCCTGCAACCACACTGGGGGTAGTGAGGCCGTGGGAACTCATTACGTCCTCCACACCCACACCCCACATCTCCACGACTTTTTTTTTTTGCCCCCTTCTTGCCAACCACCCAAAAGAAATGAACAAACTCCACCCTTTGAGGATTTTCCCTCCTGCGCTAAACTACCATAAACAGATGCAGCACAGACTTACCAACTGGTTTCAGTCACAGTTCGGGGTACTCTCTGGGTCGGCAGGAATGTTTCCGTGGTTCCAGCGAGGTCTGCTGGCATCGGGCACGGAGCCAAGGATGGGCATCGCGGCAAAGACACAACGGAGGATTTCATTAAGTTCGTTTTCAATGTTAATATGCACATTCGGAATTAAAACAGTAATTAGCAACGCATGGATATTCATCCACTGGCATCCAACAATTATTGTTCTTCTTTTTTTTTTTTTTTTCCTCCTGGATTTCTTTGGACAAGAGGCATGGTTGTGCAATATGAATAATTAAGGAAGTCATCCAAAGGGAGGGATTATAACATCTTTGTGCTTGCTACCCAACATTGGCACTACCAAGATGTCTGAATCTGGTAGCACCACCACTGAGGAAGGACCGCTTGAAAGATGGCATCTTTTTGGGCATTTCAAACGCGATAATCGTGATCGCAACAAATACGATTAACAATTTAATTTGTAATTGGCGGCGTATTTCTTCCATATTCATCACGGGGAAACACGTGGATATTCTAATCTTTCGGAGCTAATGAACTTTGGATAATCACCCCTTTATTTAATTCCATGGGGGATGTTAATTGTGCAGCGTCTTCATTACACAAATGGATTACAAAAAAAAAAAAAAAAAAAGAGAGGGCTTGCACGAGAGAGCAGAATGGAATGGGGGGTGGAGTGTGTGTGTGTGTGTGTGTGTGTGAAAGAGAGAGAGAGAGAGAGAGGGAAAGCAAGAACGGAGATATTTTTCTTCCTTCGTTATATGCCAGTAGTCAAATAATGCCACAGTACTCACAAACAAGCAGAGAAAAGCTCCTGCATTGCCAGTGATGTTCAAGTGCTGCTTCTTGGAAAACCTGAGTCTCTTTGCTGTGTGCCTGCTCTGTAGAGCACCAACTCTCACATATGAAGACATCTGCCTTTCCTGGGTCTGGATCTTACAAAACTGGAGTGAGAAGAAACCTTGCTGGAATCTACTTTCTGTCAAACTGGATATTATTCGTTGCTATTCAAATGATTAGTGCATTAGCGGCATTAATCTTTGTAAGAGTGGTGTTGGTGTGCCTGGCCGAAGCGGAATGCAGAAGAGACAACAGACACTGTGGCGGGCACTGGCTAATGTCTTCTGTGCTTAATCATCCTACAGCAGAATGGTTTTATGCATATTTCATTTGCATATCATTAAACCGCAAAAGGCATACGGGCAAATGGCAGCGGAGAGAGCGAGGGAGTGGAAACAGAAAAGCATAAAATATAAAGAAGGAAAAAAAAAAGCGACTCATTATGCGATGACAATCTTCAAAGCTGTGCGCCCGGTTTCTGGCAACCTGCCAATTCGTTTAATTCAACATTAATTAAAAAAAAAAAAGTCACCGCGCTCAGCCTTTCCAATACGGATTAATTGAGCACCTTACAGTCTGTGTGTAAGAAGCCATCGCAGATACAGTGAATGTCTGTTCATGTAGAACGAATGGATGTTTGTGGATTTGTGAATGGAGCAGAAATTAGATTATTATTGCGATTACAGACTTGTGAGCGGCGAAGCCTTGAATACAAGAAACTTGTTTGAATGAACAATTTACCGTTAATTGTGTGAACGCTCGTGTGAGGTCTTTAAATGTCTTACGAGCAAGAGGAGCAGTGCAGGTGAAGGCAGGTGTGAGCTGGATGCAGGTTAAGTGACTGAGAACTACAAACACCTTCGTACCATAAGGGAATTAATTGGGGCTAATCTGTTGCATGCCTTTGCCATGATCTTCTCACACAACACAACAAAAACAACTTCAAGTTACTCCTCGCATAAATACGCCCCGAAATATGACCTACAATTACACCCAAACCTAATTCCCACTTTGAAATCAGGCCTATTATATTTGGAATAATTTGTGATTAATGATCCCCCGCCCCCCCAACACACACCCCACACACACACACCCTGACACACACACACACACACACACACACACACACACACACATATGCAGTGAGAAAAAAAAAACACAGCATATCAGAATGCAGTTAATCAAGAAAAACATACCGTGACTCATAATAGCCCTTTAAGAGTTCCAGTGAAATGTCATTCTAATTTCAATAGTAAAAAATTACAACAGTATTCAAGGAAAACATCTTTAGACATCTTTGAGAATATAATAAGAATCACTTTATAATAAATATTTAGTTTACTGCAAGTTTTTTTTTTAAACATTGAGTTTGTAAGGAAATTTAAAGTTCAGTTGATATTTGAATGAAATCGTTGCTATTACAGAACAGCACACTAGAGAGGCACAACATCAACTGCACGGAAAACAACAATTCATTGGCAAAAATTTGACTCCACAGAGACCCGAGTGTGTAATTGCGGATCCTCCCTTTTCCAGACATCCTTGCTTAGCTCTTGCCCTACGCAACGCGACTCCCCCCCCCCCCTACCCCGAGCCAGAATATTCAAATGAAGTGAGCTTCACGCCTCACACAATTAGCCATGTTTAGTAATTTGAGAAATGAGTGCCGCAGGGGCGAGGGGGAGGGGCGGCACAGACGGGAAGCAGGCTGGCAGGGGAAGCCCAGTGAAGTGGGTGGGTATGAGCCTGGCGCTTTGTAACCGTGGCACATGCAGATGTCGCTGTAGTTCTTCCAAAAGCTTCGACCAACCGAGTGGGAGGGAGGTAACGAGGAACTCGTTTGGCATCGCATACCTCCACCGTGCGTTTCTAAGGAGTGAAAACTGGTGGAGTGTGGGAAAGAAGGCTGGCAGCTCGGGCCAGAGGAGCTGACATGGGCGAGACCAGACTTAGGGGAGATCCCTCCCAGTATGAGAGAATGTGGATGCAAATAACGAGGCACGAAAGGTTAAGCAATACCAGTGAGATGTCAGTGTATTTCTGAGCCTGTCATAAGATGCAGACATTATGCAGAGTGCTGATATTAATATGCATGCAGAGCCTCTTTATTATGCAGCTCAGCATGAGGTAATATCGCCGGGCTGTTCTGCCATGCTTTGGTTACTCTGTGAGAATGTTATCTCTCTCTGAACAAACACGGTGCTCATTTCCTCACCCTCCTATCGAAATGTTTAATTACCGATCATATCCATAGAGGTCAATTTGAAAAGGAAACACAGAGTCTCATGTGACAAGCTCCACCGCTGACAGGTGAAAAAAAATAAATATCCCAACGGTAAACGTAACTGTAAGATGTTATGGTGCATGCATTATGAATGAATGAATTCATGGCTACTTTTAGCATCATCAGTTCAGGTATTTCACAGCAGATGTGACATTTGTTTTCTATTTTTGGAAACTACTGCACTTCATACCACATATATTCACGCTGAATCTGTTTGTTCTAAGAGGTAACCAAAGCTGAGTGACATTATACTTAATAAATATACATATTCTTAATTGTTTTTTTCCCTTCATTTTATGTGCAACGCTGTACTCACACAGTCAAAAACTTTAAGGTCTTTAAAATAGCATCACATGTTGAAGGAGGAACAACAAATTATTCTGTGAGAGCTTAAAGAGTTGCAGCAGATCGATCTCGACTTACTTATACTCGTATTAGCTTAGCAGCTGAGGAAGTCTACAAAAAACAATCCACAATACATACAAATAAGCGACAACCTTCTCATGTATAACATAATATAAAAATGTTTTTCCTTAATTACTATAATAAATATATGAGGCCACTTAATAAAACTTTATCTTGAACAAATATTAAACTGATTCTTATTCCCCAAAGTGCTTTCACAGACATTCTCCATCAGGAACTGCTTGCAGCTGTCTCACCATGCAGCGCATTCAAGCTATATTATAAATCACCCCAACTGTTTTTCTACCTCAACACATTTATCGCATTAATAAGTCAGCCGTACACCTCACTAGGTTAGTGCAACCACCTCTAAGGTGTGCAACGCCATGATGCTTCACCTTCTGGCGTACCCCTCAGCGGTAGCAACGAAGCGCTGCTGCAGTGAACTCCACACACCTATGTGCGTGAACCAGCTCGGCCGGGCTGAGAAACAGCACTATCTCTTTAACCACTGGCTTGTCTGGGGTCTGCAGATTAATTGGTTCCCGGTAATTCTATCAGATTATTATTAATACGCTGTCATGGAGTCAATCGAGGTGACCCACAGTATCTAGCTGTCTCTTCATAAAGTGGTGTGAAGGTCAACTGTCAATCAACCTACACAATATGATAATCAGTCTTTAAAGTCAGCATGAGGATGCCATTAACACCAGCAGTAATGGCTGATGAAAGAACTGTCATAACGGCAAGCCTCCGGGGATGAATGCTTATTGGCTGCGAGAGGAGGGAAAGAGGAGAGGAAGGAAGCCGAGCCACAGTCTGTGAAACCCTGACTTTGAGACGGCAGACGTGAGTGTGGCAGTGCACATTAGCAACACCTGTACCTCGTTAAGAACACTGCATAACTGGCTGGACAACATCTAGTCATCTCTTACCGAAAATAACAATTCTAATGTCAAAGCTGCAAAGCCTTCCTTTCAGCTGAACTAAAGCGTAAAATGACCTTGTAGTTGAAGGACGTGTCCAGCAGGAAGTAGACTGGGAACTCACTCCACTAACAGAGCAGTGCTTAAAGCATACTACGGCTGTCAGAGAGATAAAGATGTACCATCAGAGTGTAACTATTCTGCTTGGTCTGCTGAGAAGCTGCCTGTTTCAGTGAGGGCAGACTTGACTGCCCATGAGAAATCCACTGTATACTGAGTAGAGAAGGCCATCCTATGGGATATAGTCACTAAATGCCCCTCATGAGTCCTGCATGCTCCGGGAGATTCTGTATGTGTGTGTGTGTGATTGTTAGCAAGTGTACAATTTACTGTCTGTGCAATAGAAAGAGAAAAGAATTCAGAGACCTGGCATGGTCCCTGTCCAGGTCAGAGTTTAACAAAGGAGAAAGAGAAAAGAAGTGAGAGAGGAGGGAGGACGAGACAGAGACGGCGAGAGTAAGACAGGCAGAGCGAGAAAGAGAGAGAGAGAGAGAGGGAGAGGGGGAGAGTGAAAGCCAGTGCAGCAGATGAGACGGTGTGAAAGAAATGGTTTGTCTGTGCTATGTCCCACAGGGCCTGAACCGGGCGGCTGGCAAGGGAGCCATTACATGCGTGTCTCTGACAGCTCACTCTCTCATTACGCCAGCAGACAGTTAACACCACCACTCTTACACCCCAGCTTTGTAATGCAGACTATATCATCACCCGCCACACACTCTTTAATAGTTTTAGTGGCTGCTTTGATATACTGTGCACTAACGGGGCTACTTATAAAGCATGTTACTTTACATTTGAGCTCTGCCGAACCACTTAAATCCGAGACCGCAGTCTACGGCTCTGCCTGGAAGTGAAACAGTAAAGTTGGCTGATGGCGTCCTTGGACAGATAAACTAAGTCAGCTTGGTTAATGGTTCCCACCACACATGTTAAATGATTTGAGGAAAGAGAATAAGCTTGTTAGCGAAGATGCATTTTGTTGATCAGAATTTGCACGTATTGCCACATTAATGACACTTGTCATGTAAACACACAAGTAGAACAAATAGAGCTAATCGTGTTCAGCTTCAAAACCCACCATCCAGATATTAGAGGAAGAGATTAAGTTTATAAAACAAAACAGAAAGCTTTAAAACATCCTTAAATAAAAACTTTTCGGGTGTCCATTTGCTGAACTGTGGCTAGCAAACCAAACCACACACCAGTCATGGAGTTTGCAAAGTACAAAGTTAGGAGATGCAACAGGAAACTCAAACCACGCAGCTCCAACAACCCCCTACGCTAAGCCGTGCAGCGATTTTGGCATAGTGCACAACTTCCACCATGATACGGCCAAAAAAGCCTTTTTTTCATGCACAAGCATTTGGAAAGAGGTGGCTAAATAAATTATACAATTTGGGCCCAAAAACACCGAAGCATGAGGATGTCTACTTACACATGGTGGACATTTGTTCGATGTGCCAGTGAGTGGCTTCCAAAGAATCCACTCAGGTGGAATCTATGAACTTCAGTTGTCCTTTACACAGTTATGAATGTTTGGTGGATGTAGCTGGTGGTGCAGGGAATAGGATAGAATGGAAGTAAATGTCTGGTTGCCCACCATGTGTATATTTATGTGTGTATGTGCATAAATGGGGCGCTACTGGTCCTCTACTTTTCTACCTCTTTAGCCCAACTTCTCTTCTGTTTCGCTGTCTATAACAGAACACAGTTTACTTGGCTTCCTCCCCGTTACTACCTTGGTTCTCCGATAGCATCATCCTGATGGCTGTGGCTACCACCCATTGCTCAGCATGCCGGACAGACAGCCACAGTTACGCTACAACGAGACGCCGCCTGTCCCGCGTGTCACACTCATCTAATAATACCAAAGTCCAGCTGAAGCACTAGAAGCCTGAGACACTTAGAACCTCTAGAAATTATATGTTACTCACAATTTACTGTACTGTCAGGAGACAACCTGTCTGGTTGAAATCTCCCTTGTCCCACCCACTCAAAATCAGCTGAGGTTGTGAATGTGATGAGAAAAAAAAAAAAAAAGGCAAGAAGCACTTATAAGAATAGAGCTAGGCAAGCACACATGAACATGACCTCTACTGGCTGAGGAAAAAATGTGCTGCCTCCACACTTTACTGCTAAAGGCCAATGACAGACTTAATTGGACTAAAAAAAGAGATTTCTTCAAGACTTTTTTTTGGCAAATCTTACTGCTAAGGTTATAAGAACTCCTCAAAAGAAGCAGCCAACTTAAACAAAGTGATTTTTGAAGCGCATCTGTAGCTGTTTAGGTACTGAAGCCAAAAATCGACTTATTTATAAAAGTGTTGGTATAAATAGAGCACGCTATTTCAGAATGGAGCTGTTTGATTTAAATCTTCCATTTACATTAAAAGAAAAAAAACAACATGCCCACAAAGAAATTCTCTACGGGGAGAAAAATCCCCAAACTGTAAAGAATAAAAAATACTCTCCTCAAAACTACAGTTATGTTCAAACTAGCTGTGCAGCTTCTGCTTCTGTAGCGTCACGTGTTCGCCCTCCTGCAGTGTCGTATGCAGTCAGATGAAGTCAACATATGCACAGTCATTCTTTTTGTTAAGGATTGCAGCGTTTCCTGTCTGGCGCGTCTTAAATTGACAAATAACAAAACTACTGTTCATGCCAGTTACAGACTTAGTCAGAGGACTCTATCACAATGGCTGCCGCTCACAAAGGCACATACTCACACTGTATACGGTTCCAAAGGCGAATTGAGAGAACAGCAAAACTGTAGATGAGGGCCTTGTACGGAAATGACTGACACAAGAGGCTTGTAATAAGGACCTTGAGGTCCCATTTTCATTCTTATTCCCACAAGCCAAGGACATTAAGCAGTGTTTTCAGTGCAAATCTGAAGAATTGCCTCAATCAGGGCCAGAACAAAAGGAGGAAATACGCCTTTTAGAGCTAACAGCCTTTTATGCCTTTTACTTCTCAGAACTTTCGTAGGTTTGCCTTCTTGTGTGTCGGCTCGGCGGAAAAGGTTCATTAAGATGAATTGCTTATTTCTCCTTAAATTTCTCAACGTGGTGGACAGGAATATTAGTCAATCTGTGCAGGAACTAAAAAAGAAAAACAGACTTCCTCTTAGGCAAAGCTTGTTTGTTAGATCTGCTTTACTCCGTGCTCGTGGCTGCTTATCGTTATGCCGGTCACAGTGGAAAAGATGTGCAGAATCAAACAGAACTGAGTGAAGAATGTGAACGAGGGACGAGATGGAGAGAGATGACGGGCAGGGGTAGCGTAAATAAAACTTAAAGGATGGGAAAAAGGGAGATGGCGCTACAGAGAGGGAGACATGAAACCATAAAGACTGGGTTAAAGAGCTTTAAATGACACCGCTGATTACATGAGCAGCATCTTGCCAACATACCTTTTGTAAAGACCGATCATATAATGAAGAACAAAGGCCCTGACTTTAGCAACTACAGGAAGGACAGAATTAGGACACACTGAATGCGTCCAGAAAACGTCTTTACTCGCTATTGATCAGACTCCTTCTATTAGGATATGCTTGTTTATTATACTGAGAATTAAGTAATCTGCAAAGGACTTGGAAAAAAAAAAACTGTCAGGCTTCTGATATACTTTACATTGTTGTTTATTTTGTGTCATTAGCGTGATGCAGGCATTGATTTTCCTACTCTGACAACACTTAGTGGCAGAACACAGAGGAGGTGTGGCGGAGGCAGCTGTGAGGCTGGACGCTGGGCAGCAGAGACGAGCGTCGCGTAAGAGTGATGTAGACGGGGACTCCTCAGAGACATATGTACAAGGATCTACTGTAATTGAAGTTGTGGCGAGGAGAGAATGAGAGAACTTAATAAGACAAACATCCGGAAGACTGAGACAAGGAACTGAGATAAGAGAGAGTAAACAGATAAATCTAAACACTCTTGAAATAAACTAGCCGTCTTCTAGTCGGGGAGACGGAGCGTTCTGATGTACAGCCGGTGGCAGGAAACGCTGACGTCCCCGGAGGCCAAAAACTCTGGTTTCTTAATTGTGGAACACACGTTTGCGTTAGAACGTATAACTGAGATATACGTACATTCACCAGGCTCTATATTTGGTATACATGTGGAATTTATGGCATCTCAATCCAACAGCTCATCCACAGATTCTACTTTTATGACACCCCTACATTTCCTGTTTTTGTTGATGTCACACAGGTAATAATTCTTCTTCCTGTGTCTATAACTGAGGCTATAGTCGGTGGCAGTGCGCTGTATGGCAATAAAAATGTTCCTAATATTTTGCCCAACTCGTGTGCTAACAGAATACGGGGAGAAAAACAAAAACAAACAAAGGCTTTCCAGTTACTTCTTGGTTATTCATCGAGGCCATTTGTAGAACATGCCGCAGGCAAACTGCTGACCAGGAAGGGAGAGGTATCCCAAAAATGTGCAATAGTGATTGCATTCTAGCTAAAAGTAGAATTAAATAAGACTTACATATTACACCGTCTTGTTTGCTAGCTGAAGAACAGGTCACTTTCCATGGCCTTCACTCCATATAACGCTGGAAAAATAACTCACAACAGCGGCAGCAGAATGTACGGGTGTATTTAATTTCGATCATACTTACAGAGTTTATAAGACCACTCAAACAATTTCTCACCGCTGTTTTGTAATTTCCATCCGTCATTTATTATTAAAGAGGGGAATCAAAAGAAGAAAGGGAAGCGTTGCCTTTGGCAGCATCAGAACGACCTGTGCTAAACACCACCCACAACTTTGTGCTGCTCCATACCCTCATCCTTTCACGGCAAGCAACTTTTTTTATACTCTGTCAGAACAGGTCAATACAACGGCAGGTCTGCTATCTTTTGTTCTTTTCTCTTTTAAAATATATCTCAGGCAGTTTTTCTGCCGTGAAATGTTTTCATGATGATTTCAATGGTAATCAAAATTTTAAAAAGGAAAGCACGAGAGACAGAAAAAATGAAAGAAATAAAGAATGAAAGAAGTTTACTGCTTTACAGTGTTTTTGGTAAATTTTTAAGAAAAATGTCAAGTAAAAAAAAATCTCTCGGGGAAAAAAAAAGTTGTTTTTTTTTCATTTTAGTCCGCCACCAGATTAGCCAAAACATTATGACCACAGACAGATGAGGAGGATGATGTTTTACAATTTAATAATTTAACAGCTCATATAGACATCTGTTTGTTGTTGTAAAGTACAGGTGAAAGTCGGCAGTGGTGTGTGACAGCGGTCCACAGAAAAATAAACCAGGAATTTGTTACCGTGAGCTGGACAATGTGCTCGAACAAGTCTGATGCATGATGCTCCAAATCAGCGGTACCTGGCCGTGGGTCATTTGGTACCGGGCCGCACAGAAACAAACAAAACATTTTATTGGTTTATTTTTATTTCCAGCGGAGTCTGCAGGGTATTTTATTTTGAAAAACGACTAGCTCGTCGTCCCGTCGCATCCGTCTGCGTTTGTTTCTCGCACTTGACTCTTACTAGTTTTCATGCTCGGTCGTTAAACGAAGCCGTCCGTCTAAGCGCTGCCGAAATTAATAAAAAAAACAAACATCTCAGGAGAGCGTCTTTGGAAAGAGGGAGAGACTCGATACTGAGACGGAAGAAAAAGTAAACACGTATTTAACAAGTAATTTTATTCATTTATGAAACTTTTTAGTAGAAAAAACAATTATTTGTTGTTATGTGCGCGATGACCGGTCCGTAGAAAACCGGTCCGTGGTGCACAACAGGTTGGGGACCGCTGCTCCAAATGACCTAAAGGATCTGCTTGTAATGGTTAGGTGGTAAATAAAACACATGGAGGTCTTGCAGAGTCCATGCCTTAGCAGGATGGAGCTGTTCTACACATTAATTAGACAGGTGGTCATAATGTTTGGGCTCATCAGTGTATACCAGAATGCCAAAGGCCAGCATCTTTTTGTAATAGTTATTTTATCCTTGGAAAGACTTTGTACGCTGCATTTAGTACACAAGGAACCTTCCTCTTTTGAGGGAAAATTTATTTTAGTTTTTTTTTGTCCAAACTTATCGGGTTCACCATGATAAGTTATTGTAAAAAAAAAAAATAGAGATGATTTATATGGTAATGGATGCTGAGACAGCAATGTCTATGCATCTGCATGATGGATATGTCATGTCAGACAGGACAAGGTTAGGGACACACTGCTTTGAATGGCCCGCACAGAAGCAGAAGGTGGTGGTGCATCTCTCAAAGACACCCTGGAAATCCTTCTTAATAAAAGCTCCTCCATGTCCTTTTGTAATCCTGCTCTGTATTATCAGTGCGTTGCAGCTAAGTGTTGCAATTAGGCCAGCCTTTTTCATGCAAATCAATTTGACGGCACAACAATCAGTTAGTTATGCTAGCTCTTGCTCTCTCATTCTCCACTCTGTACTTCTTCACTCCCGTGCCCTCTCTCTCCCTTCTACCTCATTTTCTCTGGCATTTGCAGAGGTTGCTACATTTGCATTATTTATCATACAAGGTTAGAATATGCATCACTCAAAGCAGGAGTGTACGGTTATTAGTGCCATACAACAAATGTTAAATACAAAACGCAGTCATTTGCCTCGCTCGTGCTCGAACACATCCCCAAAACGCAATAGGATCATTCTGCGTTCTAGCTTTTCAAATCAAACACAGAATGATGGAGGAGGTCTAGGCTCTACAGTTCTCCTGATTTACTCTTTCCTTCTGTGTGTGTGGAGTCCTGATACCAGAGCATCCAGGTCATCAATTCACTAAAATAATGCAGCTAGCACACATACTACACTCTGCAGGTGACACCAACTTCTCAAACCATGACAAGATTTTTGCCTTACAACAGTCAAACACAAACACACGACTAAATTGTGCGACTGGCTCTCGTAAGCGTACACGTCTGAAGCCACTCGAACAGGAGGACCCACATACATTATGATGCATGTGTTGTTGGAACGCTGGTCATTGAGAATATTAATAGACACCATTTGCTCATAGGAGGAGTCCCATCAAAGGCCTGCGTGGACTTGTGCGAGTATGATCGATAGATGTGGCTTTATTACCATTAAAAAGTAATTTACAAGACAAATGGGGACAAGATTTTTGAATCATTGTTACTTTATAACACACTGGACGTAGAGTCAACATTGTAAACATGTTTTTGATTTGCGGCGGTGACTACTGCTGTTTGCTGCACGTCTCTGCAAAGCCGGTTGACGTATGTAGCCCAAAGCCAACACGTCTATAGATGTTTCACGTATATATTTCTGTATATTGTGTGTCACGTGTGATCAGAAGGCCTTTTAGTCTCATTAACATGCCGGCCCACTATAAAAATGATCTAAATTCTTCTCATCAAAGTCCTTAGTTAAGCACAGAGGCGAGATGGGGAGACAGCCTGGTAAAATCAGAAGGAAATAACTGCATGTGATCTTTTTTTCTAAGGGTCAAATAAATTAAATCTGACAGAAAAATATCGAGGGAGAATTTAAAAGAGATAAAAAAAAAAAAAAGTGCTGTGGGCGAGAGATGAGAGAGAGAGACTATGAGTGAGTGAGAGGGAGAGAGGGAGGAAGAGAGGAACGTAGAAGAAGCTGCAGGATGGTCTGTATGCCTTTAAACTGAAGTCTCAATCTCACGTAGTTTTGTTCCTTAAAAGGAAATCAGAGGGCTTAGCTGAGGCATTGCCTTGAAAGTCATGAATAAACATTGGATTGCCTTTCTGTGCATACATCATACATCACAAGATGACACTACCTAATGGAGGAGGAATCCTCGCCCTCCGACACATGAAAAGGCAGCGAAATTACCCACCAAACCATGCAGCCGCATGGTTCTAAAATGGACCGCTGAGGGAGGGGAAGGGAGGGGCTAATAGGGAGAAAGGAGGAGTACTGAGAAAAGGAATCTCCTCGTAAAGTGGATCCCTGTGATAACCACTCTCTCTCTTCACTGACGAGACGATGTTCAATGCAGGAAAAAATAAGATCTCCTGCAATAACCGTAATACATTACAATGAAAATCTGTCTCCTTCTGGATGTCTCAGAGGGCTATTTCTGAATTCCTGTCCTCCCTTCGCCATCCTATCATTTCTGCAGGTGTTGATTCTAATAGCGCAGTAAGTAGGGGTTTCCATATAAGAGCAGATATTTAACACAATGAAAGAATTATTATTCCGGGGTCTATAGGAAGTAAATTGCATTTATCAGTGTGTCTCAGCACAAAGAGCGAAACTGTCATGAGAGGAGGGACCCTGATTACAAAAAAGCCAGCAGAGAAGGCTCACTGATAAGAGTAGTGACCCAGCTCACACTGTGCCACATGTAAGCAGAAGACCTGCAGCCGGTGAACAGGGCAGAGGCAGAAAGATGCAAAAAAGAAAAGAAAGAGCACACAAACAGGGACCAGGAGCAGGTGACTACTTGAAGCAGATTAGAGTAAAAGAGTGAGTCAGTATACGTGGATGCAGTGTTGTAATGTACCAGGGCATCACAAAGCCTGCTAATAGGAAACAGAGTCAACAGTGATTCCTCTGCAAACGTTCCCCACTGTGCAAATTTGTAAAATGTACTTTCAAGCAGACTTAAATTCAAAAATCGATCGATGATTGCATTCCTAAAAAAGCAAATTCCCTCGTCCTTCTGTCATTAAAACAGCAAACATGGAAAAAAGAACTAAAATTATTAAACTAAAAATATAACAAAAGACCTCTCGAGAAAATGTCCGATAAAAAATCCGCTCGGAAAACACTTGTGGTAATGTGTCCATGAATAATTTGTGGTAGGGGTATGGAGAACAGACTATCATTTCGAACTCACGCTTGTCCTCCATTTCCTATCTACAAGCGTGGGTGCATCAACTGCAGAGAGCCTAAGGCAACTATGCCCAGGACATTTCCACAGAGGATCACTTGGAAAATATCCATCAGAGGGAGATACTAATTAGAGCGAGTCCATGTATGTATATGTATGTGAGTGTATGCCCGTGCATGTGCGTGTTGGGGCAGAGGGATGTACACCTAGCCAGGCGTGAGAGCAGTGTTGTGCAGCCGAGTGCAGTAATTTCTTTGATCATTTTTAATGGCCATTCTTTCATGTGAGGCTGCCGCTCACACACAGCTCCCTGCAGGTGTCATCTCATTCCTTCAGTTGTGGGATTAGTATGCGGCAGGCAATAAAAAGCCAGGCCATTACACTGTGCAGCACACATACATAATCTCAACACAGTGGGATCATTACCTTTTCAAAGGATGATATCAGCTCACAGTCTACAGAGAGACACAAAGAAAGCGATAGAAGCCGAGCAGAAGAGGAAAAGGAACCAAAAGGAGACATAAATAAAGAGGCAGCCAACCACAGTTGCAGTGTGGGATGGAGGGGTTACAGAAAGCTCTATCAATCAGCATTGCAAATAATGGCAGACGGGCAGGCAGGCAGGCAGCGGATGATGGTTCGGTTTCCTCTGAAGGTTAGCTTGATATTGACACAGGGGTACCTGTTGTATTCTGAAACGAAGTAAAAACAGTCTCACCTCTACCATCCCACAGTCCTCAGATAAATTATTTAGCCACTTCTTTCTTCTCAAACTCGCAATATGGCACTCTACTTATTCCATCTTACCTTATTAAATTTCAGATATTCTGACATGGTGACAAAGAAGGGCAGACAGGTGCCACACCAAACCCAAGCTAGAAGTGAATGTTAAGATTCTACAACAGTCCATCACAGAGGGAAGGGGGGAAACAAAAAAAAAAACTCTGCCATCTCTGTGCTGCAAGTCAGCAAGCTGAGCACGAGAGTGGCACTCTGGCTGTGGTAAAACTTCTGACAGATCATCTCTCCAGCCCCACACATGCTGCACTCTACACACCCAGCTTCCACCAGTAGCTAAAAAGCTCTCCATGAGGGCAAAGAGTCCCCCACCAACCCCTCTTCTGTGCTTTTCACAAAATCCTGCAAAAGTGTGAGCTGAGCTGACAGGTAAAAGGTTGGTAAAATCAACTAAGAAAACATTTTTATGATATACAAATCTAAATAAACCAGCGTGTTGTTCCATTATTAATACTCCTCAAGAGGATCTGAGAAGCTGAGAAGGACTCATCTCATCCACCCTCATACTGCATCTCCCATAGTGGTCTGGATCTGGTGCAATTTACGCACAGTGCTATTTATTCCAACTCTTATACGCTGCTCTCGCCTCAGCAAGAAGCCTTTCATCCAGAGAAGGAGCATTCATGTATGGATTGTAGTATACGTACACCAGAATGTAAGGAGGTTGATAGATGCTGATAGATATTTCCAAGGCACTTTTAAATAGATCAAGGGTTTCAGATACATCAGCATTACTGTGTTTGTCAGTACCAATAGA
>NW_007578331.1:127866-130879 GCF_000690725.1 Stegastes partitus
CTATTCTAAACTAGCATCAGCAGCCAAGTACTGTCTCTATGTTCCAGACACTTCCACCCTGTCAGAGCGCTCCCTAACCCTAACCCAACCACACCGAATATTCTGATATTCATCACTAACTGGACCTGAATATCCAGAGAGCAGAAAGTGCTATTGGGACCAGCCCTACTAGTTATTATAACAACTATGAACAATAAATATTAACAACAAATGAGCCTTCAAACATCAAGCCCTCCTTGTCTCTCGACCTCCGTCTTGTCAGATTATCGAGTCACGACTGTACTCTTATTACTGATCTTGTTTGTTCAATGACTCGTGTCAGTCAGACATACAGCATGAATCCTGGACATGGTCCAGTTGTGTTTTGTTGCTGGTTCTAAAGTAGTCCAGCCAGTTGGTCTGCATGCAGTACAGGAGCAGAGAGTGTTAGAGAACTGAACAAACAATGTGAAATAAACAATAACATAAATACAACTAATATAAAGAATTAAATCATGAAATAATCACTTTTAGAATTCAGCTCATCATTATCACGTATTTAGCTCATTACAAATAGAACTTAACTGGTTTTCACAACAGGAGTTCATTGCAAATCAATTTAAACAGCATCAGCTGATAAAGCGAAGCTCTTTGCATCTTGTTCAGTAAATTTATTTTTTTTATCTGCTAACTTGTTAGTGTGCCACCAAACTTTGGATTACCCATTTAGTTAGACAAGCAGGGTAACTTGTTGTGCTATTTAATTTGAAGCTGGCCAGACAGAACCCAGAAAGTACTAGAAAAACAGAATTTTCATATAAAGACCTAATATTTTCAAGACTTTCATATCAAAATAATTGGCTAGCTGGGGGCTTAAAATAAGTCAAAATAAAAAGCAAAACATTTTCCAGCCAAAGAAAAAAAAAACCTGAGCTCTGAATTCAGATAACTGTGTTACTACATGGTAAAGCTTTTAATAAGAACCAGATTGCATTTTATTGGAGCACATCAGTCCGATCTCAGGACACTCACTGGAGCTAAAGGGTTCGGTAGCAAAAAGAAAAAAAAAGCTGCATCTTCAGCCTCATGCAGCAAGTTTGACTTTACTCAAAACATGTTTGGACAGAAAATGAGAGAGATTAATTCAGATATGAGCGACCCATTAATAATGCAGCCTCCTTGTCAAGTAACTGAACACAGTAACTAAATACAAGTTAAACCAAATCAAAACTACTTTCAGCTTGAATCTAGTGACTCAAATTCAAGCACTTTCAACTCTGTAATAGTGCATAATTCAAACATACAAAACTAACATTTAGACACTGACAACGTTTCTAATGCTGATAATATCTGTTTAAACTCTCGTGTCAAGTCAGGTGACAGTGTTTGAAATATCTGATGAGTAATGTTTGTGAGAAGCCAAACCACTTTTCATTTTTTCTTTAGGCCATGAATATTTTTTTAAGTGGTATTTACAAGTGTGCCAACTTCAGTTGAGAAAAAAAATCCACATGGCCAAATGTGTTGCGCAATAACGCCCTGTGTGTGTGAAAGTTCAGCCTGTCTGTATGTTAATTTGAAATTTACTGTGATGTGGCACATATGGTTGTATAGAACATGTTGATCCAAAACTGTACTCTTAGCTTCCTTATGTCACGTTGAAAACTTTGTACTGCAGGGGTTTTCTAGAAGAAAAAAAACAAAACAAAACGATATAACACAGGATCATGAAGTGTAAAGTATTGTGCAGCAGTTGCAGCCCATCTGAAACAACTGAGGACACAGATGCCGCTGTGAACACATCAAAAAAAGATGGCCATCACCCCATCTCTGGGCAGACACACTGGTTGATCTTTACCTCTGCAGCTGGATGTCCTGCATCATGCTTCACTTTATTGTATAGGTGTCTCACGTTGCCTACTGATGGACGCATACAAAACGTCTCAAAATCATGCAAGGTGTGTCAGAAAAGTTCCAGGACTGGTGACACAATAGATATCTTCCAAACCCAAACTACAAACTACAAGTTTTCCCCTTCGAAGTAATCCCCCTGGAGTCTAACACACTCCCCCAGCCTTCTCTTCACGCCACCATGCACTCCTGGAAGGATTCTTCCAGGATCCTCTCAGCTCCGTCGTCACAGCCATCTTGATGTCGTCCACGTCTTCTAAACAGGTCCCCTTGATGACCCCCTTGAGCTTGGGGAAGAGGAAACAACCCCACGGAGCCAGGTGGGGTGAGTAGGGAGGTTGCTCCAGCACAGAGATGTTCTTCCCAACCAGGAACTGTGGGATGCTCAGGACGTTGTGAGCAGTCTTGGTGAAGCAGCCACGACTTGTCCTCCCACAACTCTGCCTCTTCTGAACGAAGCAAACGCCGCAGGATCTCATGTAGACGTTCTGGTTGATCGTCTGATTTGTAGTTTGGGTTTGAAATCTGTTTGAAACACCAGTCCTGGAATTCTAATGATACACCTTGTATGTACTTTAAATATTACACATTTTGCGTAGATGGGGCATTAATTCAAGACTAAATGTGTTGTAGCTTAACATACACAAAACATTTGGCATGAGTGGGCCTTCTGTACGGCTCGGTTATGTTACTGATAATCACGTGTTAAATCGAGAACCTCTCTGGTCAGTCAGCTCTCAGCAGCTGTGCAGCTGTCAGCTTGTGGGAACATGTGCTGCCTGCAGCCTGAACTTTGGAAGGAGGTGACAAGAAGGCCAGGCGGCCTCGAGGTGAGCGACAGAGGGCGAAGGGGCTCCATTATCAAGGTACGGCAGGCTGTTTATGAGCCGGTAAAGAAGGGACCGCGTTTGAAGTTTGCTTATGCAACCAAATGAACCAATATGGGGGATCAGTCAGTTGTTGTGCATGTCCAAGTCACTGAACTGGGTCAAACAGCATTATGAAATAAAAGCAGAGTTTGTAAAAAGAATTCCACCTGAACTGCTGCTGGACCTTCAATAACTCTGTTACTGTAAAAATAAACTGATGAAATACAAACAAGAGGAGTTTACTATGTCATGGT
>NW_007578331.1:131664-153267 GCF_000690725.1 Stegastes partitus
AAATAAATCACAGATACAGACACGAACAAGATGGAAGTGTACAGCAGTCTGAGGGAACCTAAGCAGCAATATTCTACTTTCCTAGAAGATTAACACTTATGTTTTCCCATCTCTCTTTGGTCTCCACTCCACAGAAAGTCTAACTCAACACAGTAATTAGTTGACTCCAGGGACAAACATAATGAAATTCTAAAGCTTTGCATTCAGACAAAGCTGCTGAGCCCTGGTATATGTTAGTAAGCCCATTAATCACCAAGAATCTGATAATATCAATTATTTCAGTAAACAAGGAAGTGTAGATCAAGCCCTCGCCCTCCACTCAATCCCTGCATTAAATCATCACACAGATGGATTTAGCAGCTAATTGGAGTAAAATGGAGCTTTGTGAAGGATAATTGAGGATTTCTTTACAGTGTGTAGTTGTGTCTGTAAGGAAAAGTACATAGTGTATTTACAAGATGAGTGGGATACGTGTGAGCGCTAATGATGGGAGATGACTCAATATAATGGTTAATGTATAATACTGTTTAAAACCAGACTGTGAAATTTCTGAAACAGAGAAATGTTCTGGTTAAGCCTGGCTGTGTTCTTCTA
The DNA here is from genome assembly GCF_000690725.1 of Stegastes partitus. Lineage (NCBI taxonomy): Eukaryota > Metazoa > Chordata > Actinopteri > Pomacentridae > Stegastes > Stegastes partitus. The sequence continues at coordinate 132,259 of NW_007578331.1, forward strand.
GTGAATGTTTTGTTGACGTTTTTGATTTTACTGTGACTTTTTCCAAGATACACTAAGTCCTATATGGGACATAAACACTGCCAGAGGTTCAAATAAAATAATCTATGGTTTTCACTGGGCTTTGGGCCATCCTAAGCCATCTCCTCGCTCTTCACCGCTGGCCTATTTCTAAGATAAAGTGAATTATTTGAAGTAAAAACATCTCCAGGAGATGTCTGACAGGCCTTCTGATTCCCTGGGTGAATAAGGGAAGGCTCCCACTGGTCGGATAAAAGGCCTGGGTTTCTGCAGCAAATGATGCCTTTCTCCAGACTTATGCCTACGCTCTGCTTTTAATTGGCCTCTTCTGTAGCTGCGAACCTTAATGACTTTGTTCCGGGATTAAAAGCCTCAGAGTGTTCAGGCAAGGCAAGGGTCCTAACCTTTCCTTGGCTGCACTGTCTCTCCTACTGCAACCCTCCCTTTCCCCATATTTCTCTTACTCTTATATTTGTCTATATTGCAACCCGGTCTCTTCCGTTCTTTATCAACCTTTTCTACATTGATGTGCTGTTACTGGAACATATTACAGGACTTCTGACCTCCAAATTGGAGACACTTGACATCACATGCTTTTGTGAAAAGATTTATCAAGTTAAAGTGAATATTTTTAATTTTATCTTTGTTTATTTTGGTACGCTTTACTTCCCTCTATTTATAGACCTCAAGTGGAGATGCCTTATTCCTCCGTACCACAGCCCTCGTCACTGCTAACTCTTAATTCTGTGCTTTTAAAGGCATAGTTTGGTTTCTTTGAAGTGGGATTTTATGAGGTACTTATCCAGAGTCAGTGTATTACCTACAGTAGATCACGGTCGGCACACCCCCCGGTTCGGAGAAGCAGTCAGTCGGACCAGCATGGACGCTAAGCGGTGAATGTATGGGGTGGGCAACGAAACTCACTTGAGCCGTCCAAAATAGGTCCAGCTTAACAGACACAGAAAACAATATTGGCTTAAGTGTTTGCTATATTTAGAATAAATGCACCTTGTCCAATATCCTGCACAATAAGCTCCTGTGTTCTGCAAAGTAGAAGTTTTAGTTGTTGGAGTCTGGTGTCTCTGAAAAGAGCAACACACCTGCTTCAGGTTGCTGATGGACAGGGCTGTCTGACAGCAACGTAAAGCGCTCAAAATAATCTACCGTAATTTCTGGACTATAAGCCGCTACTTTTTTCACACACATTGAACACTGGGGCTTAAACAGTGATGCGGCTAATTGATGGATTTTAACGAATTTGACAACAAAAGAGAGACTGAGGACGTGTGGGACGAAGTAATTCTGAGGCTATTCAATTCCGACACTGAAGAAATTAGACTTAGACTGACTTTATTAATCCCAGAGGGAAATTCAGGAAAGAAGACGACTTCAGTGGTTTTAGTGCGCAGGAGGAAGATGAAGATAGCGATCAGTGAGTTTTCCTGGTAGGCTACTGTATGTTTTATTTTCTTAACCAGACATGTTACAGGCAATGTTGGGAATAAAGCATTTATGGTACATATTTGTGCATGTTACCACTACGTATTGAATTAAAAGTTTAAAAAATCTTTCTGTTTAAATATCTCATGTTACAACGTGGACACCAGCAGCTTATTAGTGCGGCCTGTAAATGTACACATTTTGTTTTTCTTTTTAAAGTTAGTGGGTGCAGCTTATATTCAGGTGTGCTCAATAGTCCGGAAATTACGGTAAATATATTGGAATACACTTCCAAACATAACATACACTTAAACTGTGGACCTTTTTTAGGTGGCTAAAACATGCTTTGTGGCTGACCCTGTCGGCAGCACAGTGCTTAGTTTTAGCGCCGGGCCTCCAGTCTGCTTCTGTGACTGTGATCTACTGCAGGTGATACATCAACTACGGATAACCACCTCATACGAGGCCACTTTAAAGAAACTGAACTATCCCTTTAGGAAGATTTAACAAGCGATTCAGCTGTTAGGCAGCTCCTCACCGGCAGTTGAAAATAAGCTGTGTGACTATCTAAGATGCCAAAATGCAAAAGCTAGCTTGTCACACATCAGCTGTACCAGTCGTAATGCACACATATGTCTGGCACTGTTACTACAGCATGGTGGTTGCAAAGAAACATGGAGATCTTGTAAAAATGTCATTTTTGTCATATTATTCTCTATACAGATCTCTTCTACATCACTGCCTCGTTTATTAGAAAGTTGCAGCCATGAACAGTCTCATCACAACCACAAGATAAACTCAATATAAGCTCCACTGATATTCAGCATGGACTATAAAGTCTTTATAACATCTTTTGTCATGTAAATAATGTAGTGTTTCATTCAGTAATCATGTTTTTCTTGCTTCCTTCTGCTACACAGGCCTAAACATGCATAAGGAGACTCTTGAGATCTGATAGCAAGCTGCTAACGATAGCACAGTTTACTTATTAATGAAATAAGGTTGAAGCTTCAAAACACAAACAGAATTTGTCTAAAAAGGGTCATTCAGTGACAGAGGAGAAAAAAAAGTGTGTGTATTAATGTTTAAAGATTGTATTTGATGTACATTTGTAGTGTTTTCTCCAGGATGGTTGTCAATCCTCTGTTCCACCACCACCACCACCACCACCACCACCCAGCTCTCCTCCCTCCCCAGATGCCCAGACGTGGCCAGTGCTGGATGATAGAGTAATCGATGTGCAGCCTAATCAGCCAGCTTAACTCTAATACCCTGGACAGGTCCACATCATTATCATATCAGCCTTCACACGTTTCGAGGTGACATGGAAGGCAAAAGATTAAAGACAATCTTGTAAAGAGGCAGAACAATTTTCAATGCACTGACCAACCAAAACAGGGCCCGGGGAAGCTGGCAGCGGCGAGAAGCAGCTTAAGGTGGAACAAGTGATGAAAACAGCAACCCGGACAAAGACTTCATGTCACGTCGAGGCTGCTGCTTTCTCTGTGCAGAAGGTTGATCGTCAGTATTACTGCGGTGAAATCATTTTCAGGATCCCTGCAGCCGGTCCACGTCAGCCCGTTACTGGGGGTCTATTAAAGCCAATCGTTTTATAACTTACACACATAAGCACATATCTGGAAGAGCTCCGGGAAATGTAGAAATTATCTATAAACTGCTTTATACCAACTGTTTACAGGCAGTAAATGACACACAAAAGAAGAAACGGGTTTGAGGGTTACACTGGGAGCCTGGTGCATGTGCTGGAGGCATTAATGCAGCTGTTTTCATGCAGACAAACACATACAATCTGATCTGCTGTTGATTACACTTTGCAAAGAGATGAGCAAGTATCGATGCAAGATGACAACAGAATCAGAAATATTGTGGTTACAAAAACTGGAATCCTCTCGATGAGAATTTCAAACAAAAATTCAGCAAGCTAAACCATGTGTCATCCATTTAGCATTGTTTTTGTTGTACGGCTGTGCTTCCAAACGGTGTAACTTGTATGTGTTTGTTGTTTTGAATTTCATAATAAAATATGAATTTAAAATTGAAAAAAATGTCAGCATGATTAAGTTTAAAGGAAGATGAAATCTCTGAGGTCTTGATTTTCCATCTGATTGACAGAGAGAAAGAAAAACATGCGAACAAATCAGTCAAACAGAATGTAAAACCATCACGCCTACAAAGATTGATAGAAAGTCACTCAGTTTGCTTTTATCAACTTTGCAAGTCAGTAATTTCGTAAAATAGTGAAGGGATTTTGGATTTGTTTTCAATCTGTCCTTTGCTAAAATGTAGAATATATATTCAGATGGAGAGTTGGTGATGAAAGAACACACACACATCAACAAGAGACATTCACCAGCTATCATCAGTGGTTGATCACACACCTAACTAACAACTAATCAGCTGTTTTGTGTGTTTCACTAAGAGGGGTACTACGCATGAAAATGAACGTCTGTCTCTCTTAGTAAGAGTAACCACTCCCCATCATCATTAATGTTTAAGACGGCTAACAACTGTGCTGTCAACAGCTCCCAAGATAATCGACACGTCAATCAATGATGGGTGTGAGGCCAGCTTTTAGAGGGTCCCCAAGGTGGCTGCTTAGAGCACGCTCAGTTTAACACAGCGGCAGTGGGAGAGTGTAAACAGAGAAGAATATAGACTCCGGGATTGACTGGCTGATCAATGCCATTGATCACTTAGCCCACATTACCTCCACTTCTTTTGTACGGGCTGCTCATTTTCCCCTCTGTCATTCCCCTACCGGGCTTCCAAGTTGTGGATCACAACAACCTTCTACTCAGTCACCAGATTCAACCTGCACACTAGAGGGAGACAGAGAGGAGGGTCCTAACTAACATCAAGTCTGATTAATGGGTCCAGACAAAGACACATTAAAGCAAAACATTATGCAGAGGCATGCGTGCACACGTACACACACACTCACACAGAATACACATCTTGATTGCTTGGATCAATTGGTTGCCTGTTTAAAACTTTGACTGCATTTATTTTATTTATTTTTAATTGTGGTTATTGTGACGCTTGCAGACAATCACAACTGTCACTACTTTTATTTTAAAAAAGTCTACTGGTTATATTTAAAGCTACACAAATCACTATTTTTTACAATAAATAAAGAGCAACATGTTTCCCGCAGGAGCTGGTAGAGACCAAACCAGAGCTAAAAGGAGCCGTATGCAGAAGAATGTGTGTTTTCAACTTGTTCCTCTGCTGGAATAGAAGCATGCAGTCGTCTGGATTATCAGCCACACTGGTTTGGCCTGAAACACTCTACATGTATTTCTTTATGGAGAATTATCTCTGCTGCTAAATCACTGGGTCTCACGTCTTCACTATTAGAATTAGTTCTTATTAACAGAGCTCAGGAGGCATTTCTGCTGGTCCTGGATTCTAATAGAGGTCAAGGATATACAGCATCATAAGACAACATTTATTCAGTGCAACAGAAATGTATTTATTCCTATAGAGCAACATTATACAGAATCACCCTGTTCCAGGTCAACACATCCATACATCATCTATACACCGTTTAATCCTCACTAGGGTCGTGGGGGGCTGGAGTCTATCCCAGCTGACTCAGGGTGAAGGCAGGGGACACCTGGACAGGTCGCCAGTCTATCACAGGGCTACACTTAGAGACAGACAACCAAGCACACTCACATTCACACCTACGGACAATTTAGAATCACCAATTAACCTCAGCATGTTTCTGGACTGTGGGAGGAAGCTGGAGAACCCGGAGAGAACCCACGCTGCACGGGGAGAACATTGAGACTCCACACGAACCGGCGACCTAACTGTGAGGCGACGGTGCGAACCACCGCGCCACCTTGCAGCCCCAGATCCACACATGCACAGTGGATAAAGAGAAATATACTACTGGGGAACTAGTTGGGATGAGTGATTAGTTGTAGTGACTTATTGTAACAGTCTGAAAATCTCTACAACATAATGAGGCTCTACAAAGGAATAAAACCGTTTATAGCATCACTGATGTAAAAAGTTGTAATCTTATGAAATATTCTGTCTGTAACCTACTAATCTTTAAAACACTGATAACGCTCTGGTGGCTAATTGTTGTGCTAGACTGGCTTTTTCTTAGCAGAACATGTTCATCGTACTGACTTCTATTAAATTCCATTTAACGTCATAAGAAATGTTGCTGCTCTGTCAATAATGAGCTAGAAAATTGTGATAAATGCTCCGAGTCTGAGAGGTGTTTGCTTTTCAAAGCATCTTTTAGTGGCGCGGAAATAGAGACAAACTCAGAGTGACAGTCGGCAAAGCTAAGTTAAACAACAAGGCAAAGCTGCTGGTTTGATTCTGCCTTGATGTTAGACCTGGTCCACCACATCAATCATGGTGCGGGGTGATGTATTCTGGCAGCATTCACTCTGAACTGTGGACCCTACATAGCATGCAAGGACCCTCAAATACACAGCTAATTTCCCCATTCTAGTACAGAGGTGGGTGTCCTCTTTGTGTCCACAAGATAACACATGGTGAAGAGACACCACAGCCGGTTCCATTTTTTTAAATAGCCTTGCCTTCATTTAGGAAAACATGCAGGACAGTGACAACGTGACAGCAGAAGCATGTGATCTGTTAGACCTTCTAAAACCTCCAATCCAGCTGTGAAGAAATCCTCGCCGAGATAAAAATACTGCAAATCAAATAACGACACATAAAAATAATCACGCGCCAAATGTCTATTACTAGCCAGTCAACTAGATCCGGGATCAGATCCAGTGGGTTTCTGCACCTATACATACTTCCATCAATTCTACATTCATGATGAATTTTTATTCTTGCTCTTTTCTCAAAGCATCCATTTCAGATGAGATGAAAAAGTAATATTCCAGCAATAAAGCTTGATTTACATCCCCTTCACTGTTCTCCCTCTTCCTTTTTTATTTGATCATTTAGCCGGGATCATATAACTGTATATCAGACACAAATGAAATCAGGTCTCATGCACATTAAGGCCATGTCTTTCTGCAGCTAACATCCCCTCCAACCCGACTACCCAGCTCCACAGCAAGCCAGGGGCAGAGTCCCATTCATTTTCAGGCCCATTTCCTCCTATGATTAGGCGATCAATCAATCCCAGCATTCAATCTCATCAGGCAGACGGGATTATCTGCCCATCTTCCCCTCTGCCTCTTTCAACTCACTCCCTCCCACACACACAGCAGCACATTAACATCAGATCAAGTATCACACAACACAAGCAGTCTACCACATCCTCTGACCACAAACAGACAGCTCCTCATCTTAGCCATCTCCTCCTCATCCATTCCATCTCCTCCGACTGACTGTTCTCAAAAAAAAAAAACAGCTCACATACACACAAAAACCCCAGACATAATATACGTGCTAATTATTTTTTTTTATTTTTTTGCATGGATGCTAAGATTTCAGAGCTCTCGCCTTAAAGCTAAAAACATTTTTCAACGATTGGGTTCAAACTAAGTTGAGGATATCATGTAAATGTGCATCTTCTGGAGACATTTTCCCCTTTAGTGAGTAAGAAACTGGTGATAATGGACAAAATGCCTATTATACCGCTTTACTGAGCTGGCAGCCTACACTGCTTCATTAAATAAATGCTAAGGTATAAAAAATTGAAGATGCCCTTTGGCTTTTGTTTTTTTTGGTAAACAAGCAGATGTTTACAACCCCCCAAAACAAATTGTACGTATCGTTAAGGTCTAACAAACATGCCGAATGCATTCCCTTCATCATTAATCATTTGCAAACTAGATTACTGAAGCTTTATATAGCCTGTAGTGTTTACACTGAAACACAACAAAACAGAGGTTTCAGTCTCATCCTTTGCCTTTTGCTTGGTGTATTGTTGCCTTACTTAGGACAGCCGTGACTCGATAATCCGACCCTTAACAATCCGAAAACCTTGCTATCCGACAGGTTTTTAGGAATAACCAACGGAACCCATGAAAAACAGCCTTAACGTACCAACAGCCTTGGATTCTGACTCCGACGTGACATTTAATGTCACCAATCAGGATGACGGCGTATTATCTGACTGAACAATCCCTCAGATTGGCTACGTTCACACTGCAGGACTTGATGCTCAATGAGGATTTCTTTGTGAAATCAGATTTTTTTTGCGAGTTCATTCACATTTCCAATTAAATGCGACTTGTATGTGATCTGCTGTGTGAACTTCATACGACCCAAAAGTGTCCCGCATGTGCAGAAGAGGACACGACGACGTCACACGCAGCGAGCATGCTCAGTGTTTATGGAAGTAAACATGGATGGTGGTGGCAGCAATGGTCCCTCCGACCGCGCCGAATATTCGGATATTCATCATCAATTCGGCCTGAATATCCAGAGACCAGAAAGTGCTATTGGGACCAGCCCTACTAGTTATTATAACAACTATAAACAGTGAATATTACCAACAAATGAGCCTTCCAGCATCAAGCCCTCCTTGCATCTCCACCTCCGTCTTAACAATCCGACAGCCTTGCTATCCGACATAAAAGAAGGTTTTACGTTTAGCATCGGATTATCGAGTCACGACTGTATTCTGCTGCCACATGTAGACCAGTGGGTTGGTGGAAAACGACTGACAAAAATGCAGATTTCGTTATCCACATATAAAACTGTCTGAAAACAGCTGTACTAAAAAAAAGTTAATAGAGCCACGTAACGATTTGACTTTTCTTTCTTGTGCTTGTTCAGTCATACGTAGCATAGACAAAATAAATGCATAGATGTCCATGTAGGACAGAGAGAGAAAAAGATACCGCGTGAGACGGACGCTTCTACCTTTGTTCATTATTCCGCTGAGACGCTGAGCCGGTGAGATTAAAAAACAAAACAATTTGGATCTGAAACACAAAAGGCAAACTCTCAATTGGTACACGGAGGTTTATGAGAATTAGAATTCAGCAAATTAGGATTCAGCCCCGAGCACTTGTGGGGATCGACCGTTAAATTTCAAAGCTTTGAAACAAATTCAAAGGGAAACATTATTGGAGGAGACAGCATGACGTAAATAAAGTGATTAGTTATATCCCTGTCAGCACATCCTATTTATCTATTCTAACAGAAATGCCAAATCCATCTACTGTTGGCTGCATTGTCGTGTCTATTAAAAGTGTTTGCCCCTCAGTGGACTGATTAGAAATATTTTTTATGTCAAAGTAAGATTTTTTTGACCAGATGTATTACACAAAGTAAACAACGTTAATGTAGTCGCTCCCTTTACTATGACAAATAGTCACTGATGCAACCACTTTGAGTGAAATGGTGTAATCAAGCTGTGATAAATGATTAAAGGATAAATAAGACCAAACTGTGAGTGACTCAGTTTTTTGCTAAAGAAAAAAAAAGCCACATCATGAGGACAAAAGGATTTTCCAAGCGACTCTGTGGCAAGTTTACTAAAAAGCACTAATCAGGGGAAGGTTATAGCGACTGTGCTTGAGGTCACACTGAATGCAATACGTAAGCCTACAGGCACTGATATGATATGCAGACTTGGAAAGGCTTGGGATCTGCTCATCCACATAATTTTCCCTATTCTCTGGGGGAGATGATTATGATAAAACATCATATTGTGAAAGGCTGAGGAGAAAAAATGAATAAGTAATAAACTTAGAGCGACTAAGAGCACACACACACAGGAAAATGAAATTACTTTTTAGGCCATCACTAATATTTAATATTTCTAGTTCTTTCAGATAAGCACTTGGTAAAATGGACATTTTCCTTACAGTTGAAAATAATTAATGAATTTTCCTTAATGGCAAAAAGCTTTTTGATGTAGCAATGCTAATTCGTAAAACAACACTGATGAAACTGTCATGCTTTCAAGACACACTCCCTTTTAGTAACCATGTGCTAGGTTAATAAAGTTTCATGTCTAAAAGGCTGCATTTTCTTCCTCACTCATGCCCTTGTGTGGGTAGGCAGCAAAACCCCCAGAAAAAAAAATTAAAAGCTAGTGCAGTTACACTGGCGAAAAACAACACAGCGTCACACCGACTTTAAAAAGCCCTGTGGACAAACACGCATCCCAAAACAACATTAAAAGCACTTACAGTTTCCTTTGCTGCCTATAACTTCTGTCACTTCACCTTTACTAATACTTCATATTATTTAGCAAGTATTGGCAGTGTAGATATTATCCGCTATTATCAATTTTGACAAACATGTTTTTAGCTGTTAGCAGATTTAGCAACATTAATTTTTTCCTCCAAGTCATTAAAGTTTCATCTTTGCTCTTATTAACACCAGCAAACAGAGAACTTGTGTTCGGGGCACTGTGCATTGAACACGCCTGGGTTTGTGTTTTTCAGAATGATATCTGATTTCTAATCTATTTTCACAAACTCTCATGTAACTGTGGGTAAAGTCCTGCAGCGTGGGATTACCTGTGTCACATCCACGTGGTCGACGTCGAATGCTCAACATGATCCTGACAGAACATGTGTCTGTCGGCGTCCTATCAACACAAAGCAAAGCTTCCATTAACATCTCACACATCTGGACATAAAGACATAAACAGCACAAAAATAATAAAGATACTGCACTCTATCCATGTCGGTAGCAGCAATACTGTCAAACTTACAAAGCCATTTACCGCTTAAGAATCTCTCTGTGGGACTCTTGACTGTCTGGAGAAGTTGAATCTGCTGCAATAAATGGCTTTAATAACACACTTGAATCCTCCTCAGCCATTGTTCTGTGTCACTGTTTTAATTATGTGCTGGGACCTGCTCAGAGCCGCGTACTCCAAGTTGGCTTGGTGTCCCCTTTAACGTCAACAATTAATCTAAAGTATGGTGCGGCTTCTATTAAAAGGCCATAAACCAAGCCACCAAACCTACAAACTGAAATTCAGACAGTTAATTTAGACCTGCTTATGGCCATTTCTGACTCCGCAGGTAATAGGTTGTCTATGTATGATAAGTAATCTGATGTGCACTGGCCACTGGGTTAGGCTTAGAGTCATTCAGCACTGCACTTTATCAGTTTAGAATTTATAAGCATAAAAGAAAAGTGGGGGGGAACAATTCTATTCGTTTGTATAATCACCCTAAAATAATTTCTCCATGTTTAGGAACATTGCTGAGCTGTAATCTGATTGGATCTGCTTTTAAAGGTGTTCAAACGGGTTACATAATTTTAACTTTTTCTTCAGTGGTGAGGTGTAAAATCAGACAAACAAAAACAATGGTGGAACACCTCCCACCCCGACAAAAACAGAAAAACAAACTGCAATGATCGTATGTATAGGCAACAACGATGGGGGTGGGTTTTTTCCCCCTTCGGTGTGGGTGGCTGGTGATAACCCAGGGTGGGGGGTAAAGGGGAGGCCGTATGGAAAGAAATCAGTTTGGCTACATCATATCCTCTTGCAGAGTAGCCTTGACCTGCTGGATGATCTTGATAGAGCTGCTGTCTATTTAATTCGTATGGATACACTAACATCCCCCAGTATGCCTTATCTCAGTGAGGGCCAAGTAATATATTTGGGATTGGATTAGAGTGATCCCACTGCGAGAGAGAGAGAGAGAGAGAGAGGATGGCACTGACAGATAGACAGCAAGGTGTGCAGACCAACAGAATTGGTGCTACCAACAACACATCAGCTCTTAACCTTGGAAAAGTTTAAACTCACTATAAAGGAGCCTTCAACTTTAGCAAACTAACTTTGCGCGAGTCTAGTTTTTGTGATGTGAATGAATCACTGACAGAATTGAATTGACGTAAAAGCTCAAATACAAAAATCTGAATGAACTAAAACATCCAGTGCAACTTTATGCCCGGACTTGATAATCTAGAGAAAAGGCCCTTCTTTAAAAAGGAAAAGCACATAAAACCGAGGATGGTTGAAGTCTATTCAGAGGATTTGTTTTAACTGTTTTGGTTATGTGCACAGGGGGTTGTTGGGACAACTGTCAGTCTGCTGCCCAAAATAGTTAAGATTGAGTTATATGTTGATGACAATAAATAAAGGAAATTTAAGTTTTAGGAAGCCTTTAGCAAACTAACCTGAAACAACGAAACAGTGCTCAGGTTTAAAGGCCTCCTTTGGGAAAACCAAGGTTCCTACTTTGTTAACATGTGGTGATGTTTTTATGTCATAGTAAACACATCATGAGTGTACATTGTACTAGTGACAACCTATAAAACATGGATTAATACTTCTGATGTTTCATATTTAGCAAACCTAAGGAACCAACAGTGTCTCCTTCTGGGGTGGATCATTATTGTTCTTCAGAATCAGTTTCCAGATGTGTGCATTTCAATTATTCCAATATTACAGCTTGCTATTGTGTTGGCATAGTTTTACAGCTGATAGAGGACTTTATACATTTGCACATTTTAAAGAAAGAAAATAGAAAATGTGAACAAATACCCGATGCATACATTTGTTAATGCAATGTGAAAGGTTAGATCTTAAATTACACAAATGCAAATGATTAGTTTCCTATCCTTGGACTGGCATCCACCATCAGTTATCTCTTTTTTAATATCTTTTTTGTTGTTGCTCTGATGCTTTTACATGATCCAGCCATGTTTTAGACTTACAGTTTCAGCTACTTTCCTCTCCTGGAGTTGATGAAGAAGCAGCAGGAGTTCACCATCCATCCTCAACTCTTCCTCCACTGATCTTCTGATGTGTCAGCATCATCTGTAGCGGCGGCTAGCAGCTAGCAAAACGTGCTAATTTCGCTCCGTATCAAATCTGTTGACTCCTACATTAACGCAGCATTAGAGTCACAGAGACACCTTTCCCCCCTCGATAGCAATTCTAAACGAACACAAAACAAACCCACACGTCGTTTAACAATATTCGTAAACATTTAGCTGGTGTAATTACGACTGCGCAACAACGCCGCTAGCTAACCTTAGCTTGAACCGTTAGCCACATGATTAGCCTACAGGTGTGTTGGATTACAGTCACAACTCCGCCTGCAAATTTACATTTTTTTAAACCCTAGCTTGTAAATGATAACACAAACCCTAAGTAATCATTAGTAGTCATTCCTGACTTTATGTACTTACTGCTAACAGTGGGCTCCTCTCATCCTTTGAGTTCTTCTACAGTTTCTGTCGCCGCCATCTTTGAACTTCACGTCTGTGGGAACAGCAGCTCAGAAATCCACCTGCGAGGTTTCACTGAATTTATCCAGTAATTTATACAGCAAGTTGCTCTGAACTAATTGCTAATTGTCTATACTGTTGTTTGCCTTCATGCCAAATAAAATTAAAAGAAAACTATTTACCTGGGGTGTCCACAAGTTTTGAGATGTGAAGAATTCATCATGTAAACGTACATCTTATGGACTCTTCTTCTCTGTGAGCTTCCTGACTAACACTTCTTATAGATAACTTGTTTTGTGATGTAACTCTATATCATTACTTGCTTTAAATGTGCTGCTCTCAGTAGCCCCCATGTTTATCTACACCCACCCCTCAGAGGTCACTGCAGCTAAAGCACACCAGCTCACCGACAGCTTTTCTCAAACACTGTCGCCACTCTATGCTACACAATGGTTAATTCAGCCATACACATTCAAACTGGATCTATCTATCTATCTATCTATCCATCTATCCATCCATCCATCCATCCATCCATCCATGCATTTCAGAATATATATACAAAGAGGACTGGAACCAATCTCAGGTTTTAGAACAGGAGATACAGGACATCTGGCTTGTTGCTAATAGTGTTATTTACATGCTTTGTAGGTAAATACATGTCATTTTAACATTGCAGTGTCCACCTGCAAGAAACCTTAGTTAGACAAAACAGAGCGTATTGTCAGAAAGCTCTTCCATCGGCAGGTATGTCATGATGCAGGGTATGTGTGGGTGTATATATATATATATTATAAGTATATATATCTTATATCTTGTGTGGATATTCACGCAATCTGATCACATTTTGGGTTTTTTTAATGAGTCAACAAAATGCTGGTCAGCACCTCTTTTTTTTCTCTGGAACTTTAACACTCGTCTCCGATCCAAGAGAAACCGCAGCACAAGTCTTAAAACAAGGCCTTTAAGACGAGAAAGCGGAAAAATTCTCGTACGATGAGGACAGTTTGATTATAAACTTCTAGTGTTTGTTGATGTTAATTAATACTGATGGGGGAGATGAAATCATCCGTTTAGTCAGAAGATTTCATGGAAAGGAGTGCAGTCCTTGGGGCCGGTGTGAATTATGCGGCCCGCCAAAGTGGCTTTGCGAGGCTCATAATGTGACTATGACTTGGTAACATCTTTGTTACAAACTAAGATTATTAAAAAGATGTCCCTTGGCAACTCATTATACCATCAGCTCAGGCCATTTTCTCCTTAAGCCTTTAATTAAATTTGAATGATTACAAAAGTACAGAACAGTCAACAGCTACATGACTTCCAGCGAGAGCTGCATTATGCCAGCAGGCAGATGACTTATTATAGTTTTTTAAAATATTTTTTTCTACATGCTCACAGCTCCTTGGCATGCTTGTTGGTCTTCATAATGTTGACATTTATTACTGACTGTATTCCCGTTATTGTTTATGTGCTCGCCCATTCTTCTGTGACTTTGGGATGGATTTATAAGTCAGATCGCCCAAAATACTTCTTGTGACATTTATGAGGGGAGAAGCCTTTTGAAAAATATAATGGTTGGCAAACAGTGTAGATTAATAGATCCAAACCATTCTTGGGATACAATAGAAGCAGGCCTGCTTTCAACATGTTCATTGTTTGCAATTACATTGATTTATTAACATGTAAACTGTAAGTCTAATTAGAGGAGATTTCATTGTGTCAGCTGTACTGTCCTAATAAGGAAAGGAATGTCACCCAGCACAAAGCTGCAAGTTGTTGTTCTTTGTTCTTCCCCCAGACTTGTTCTTAATAGATCTTTATGCTGAAAAACTCAGTAATTGCGGTCTTCGTTAAGAGGGTAGTAATGCTAAAAGCAAGTAATGTTAAGGTAAGTTTTGAATGTTATTTTAATCCTTTGTGCTCCTGAGAGCTGGAAATTAAAGGAACGAAGTAGAAACAGCAGCACACCAGATGCATACAATCTCACGATGCCTTCTTCAGAGGAACGCAATAATTAATAAGTCAAACAGGAATACACTCGGAGGAGGGTTTTCAAGTTAGATCACAGAAAATAATGAGGTTTTCTGTGACATTTTGGGGAGTTCAAGTCTTTTTAAAATCAGAAGCCCGAGTGTAGATTGATAGATGTAGGTCATATTTGGGATACAGTACAACCAGGGCCGCTTTCATCCATCCAGGTTCATTATAAACAATTATTTTGATTTATCATATAAAAGTTACCTCCGAATCTTATCAAAATAGAAGTAAGTTCTTTCAACTCCATTGCCTTTGCAGGGAGCGGAATGTCATGAAGCACATTATTCTGCTTTGTTTCCACCACCAACTTGCTCTTAATGGATCTTTACGCTGAAAACTTGGTAATTGCGGCATTAGTCAAGTGGGAAGGCACGCTGAAAGCAAGCAATGTCAAGGTAACATTTCAATGGTTGTTGTTTAATCATCTTGTGCTTTTAAGATGCAAAAAAAATAAAAAAAAACAGCAAAAAGTCACAAACGCTGCACCGGATCAGTGTGCATTCTGACGCAAGGTACTGTCACAGAATGTCATAGGAAAGGTAAAAACACATGATTCAAATAGGGGCTCATAGAAAACAGATGAGACAGCGGTCATATGCAACACCTAAGATGTGATATAGCATCCATACTGGTACAGTGTCAACCATTATTATTAAAAAAAAAGACAAAACCAATACAGAGTACTCCCAAACATATGGATACTAAGGAGCATGTTTGAGTCATTACAGTTCCTTAAGGCTTACCATTTTAAATACTGTTGATCATGAGACAGTAAATAGCAATATAGACTTTATTTATACATACACATGTCTATGTTGGTGCATTCTGCCTCAATTCAACAAATGCCCCACACCTGACCATCTTCAAGTCGTGATTGCTTATGATAGCACTTTTTATAAAAATTATTTGAAGCACTATGAGTTGGAAAACCATCATTTTCAACATTATATAACATCCTCCATTTGGGACCACTATTGGAGTGGCTTCACCCATCATACCTGCTCCATGCATGTTCAAACTCTACATTGTTAAAGCTCATTGTGGTGCCAATCACAGGATAACAGTTCAGCCTCTACGGGTGAAAAATAAAGGTGGAATATCAGAGTAGACAGAAACATTGGACTTTTAAAATCAAATTTACACCATCATATACATGGTTTGAATGATTCTATCACTGCAGGGTTGTACCATTGGAGATTGTACGTACATACCAGGACACGAGCTACACTATCTTAAATTTCGACATGCACCATGTTTGATGACAATAAAGCATTCTATTCTATTCTATTCTATTATTTATCAAGTTATGGCACTAAGAAAACGATGCAAAAATCGACATGACGCCACCATCTTAAGAAATTTTAACTCAGAAAGTTCCAACACCTATGACCAGATATTCTATGCATGTTTTATTTAATGGCACCAGAACAGCACAGAAAGAAATCTGACAGTTATGAGATGGTTAGGTGTGAACCTTTTTTAAAAAATTGGTGAATTGAGGTGGAATGACCCAGTTGCATGAGCTCCCCGTATCTGCCAAGAACTTCATTCTGCACGCAGAGGTGCAGCAGCTATGATCCTGTTTGGGCTACAGCTAGGACAAGGGTTGGCTTAAATGGAAAACTAAGATTGAATGATCCTTCCAGGTTACACATTAAGAAAAAGCCAGAGAAAATCTGGTCGGCGCTAAAACGACACAGTGGTGAGCTCAGTGGGATCATCTAAATCCTGGACGGTTACAACACTTACTGGGTTTCAGTTTGCATTTACTGCTTAATTGGCACTGTGTTGTGCTTAAGCAATAGATATATTTGGATTTACTGTTCAAGCTAATTCTGTGTGTCTGTCAATCTGTTTTGGCTCTGTATCCAAATGGCTTGTTTGTGGACACGAAACTTTACTCTAATTATGACGTTTCTGTTTATTAACGGACGTCTAGATGCCCAAACCATCAGCACTGTTTCAAGGATCAACAGGAGATTAAAGAGGAAGAGTTTGTGTTGTTGTTGTCGTTGGAGGGGATGATGATGATGATTAGGAAAATCGTTTTGCTCCGTCGCTGGTCAACAACAAATGAGATGGAAAGATAAGACAGGTGAGTCTGTGGGGTCACGCTCGATTACAAGATGTGTGAATGTTAAGTTTTTGTTTTGTGCCCAGTTTGTTCCCACAGCTTCTTCCCACCACCTGCTTTGTTTACATGGTGATTTATCGGTTTGGAGATGGGTTCTCTCTTAGGTCCACAGAACTTTAAAAATACTCCCACCTGCCTCTGTGATGGCGCTCAGCGAAGTGATATCAGCGAGTGAGAAAGCACATAAATACAGAAAAACATGGCTGCCAGCATTGTTCTAGTGAATACAGTAGTTAAAGTTTTTGATTGAGTCATACACCACAATCATTATGGCCATCTATTACAGGCACTGAGAAAATTGGGGTAGTCATTTAAAGTTGAGGAGGGAAAAAAAAGCATCTGTTGTTATGATACTGGTTGTGTAATTGTGTTCACTCTATAGATTTAGATGATTTCTGCCAGTTAGCGTAGCAATGAGCCAGATTTTGGCGAAAGGCACAAACCATGAGGTAAAGTGCAGCTGATGGATGCAAAGTGAGTGAAAAATCCCTGCAAATCAAGCAAACAACCCCTAAAACATAACTCTGTTTAATTCGTGACATCTCCCTGATGGAACGCTCACATTTTCCACACACACACACACACACACACACACACACACACACACACGTGAAGTCAAGTTTTGAAAACATGTTCTTAAGAAAAAAAAAGTGCTGATTTTCTTTGCTAAAGAAAGAAGTTTGAAGTTTTTCCTCCTTGACTTTGACATGATCACTGTTTTTAGAGCAAGTACATACAGACAGGTGACGATTTAAAGGAAGAAACATGAATGCTTGACCCCTACGGTGAGGGGATCCGGTGGCTCTGTTATGCCGTGTCGGGGCATTTTGCTGCCATGGTGGGGGTCCACTTAGAGGACAGGGCCCCTGCAAATCAATACAAAGTTGTTCTGAGTGATCACCTTTATCCAAACTTTTAGAAGAATGATGCTCTGCCTCTCCAGTGGCGTTGCAGAGGTTTGTAAGAATCAATGCCAAAGCACATGGAGGCTGTTCTGGCGGCACCTTGTGACCCAACAACTTGCTAAAATACTTTATGCTGCACTTTATACACTGACTTCGGCGTGTAGCTGCGGCGGCTGCTGCTGCTTTGGCTGTACGTACGGCTAAAACAAGCAAACCTCTGGCCGCTAATAGAAAAGACACACTGTGGTGAGCAGAGATGGGCTCGACATAAGTCACAGCTGAGGAGTACAACATGAGCAGCTGCTGTGCTGGCTGTGGCTTCGGTTGTCACAAGTGTGAATGTGGACGCAGCTGTCGTAACCGTGAATCTTGGTGTTTATGTCTGGGAGGTGTGCTTTGTAGACAGTTTAATTAGGAAATATGAGAAAAGACTGCTTTAAAAAAAAACGTGCAAACAGATATTGTGGTAGTTAAGACTCAAAGACTTCATTTTTTAAGCTTTAAGTAGATTTACATCAGTGCAGAAGGAACTCTGTGGAAGCAAGCTGAACGTTCTGTCTGTGATTGATTCAGTCAGGCAGGAATAATCATCTTCTTCACTCTCAAAAGTTCTCCGGTTGTTGTGGCCATATGTTTGTGTTTGCTACATCTCTGCATTCGTTCCGTTGCTCCAGTGAAATCATTAATAACGTCAGAGGGGGATAAAGCAAACATTTCTGCTGACTTACATACACCATTATCCCCATCTACCTAGAGTAAGCTCGAATTTACAGATTGTAGGACTCTGTGTGTGTGTGTGTGTGTGTGTGTGTGAGTGTGCGTGCGAAAGAAGGGTGGATTATCAATCTGCTTTATATTTGAAAGTAATTAGAATTCTTCATTTTTGAAGCCCTGCAGAAAGACACAGGGTGGTGGTGGTGGGGGTGACAGGTTAATTGAGGAATAATACCCTTCAGAATGATGGATTTTGGTGACTTGAGATGTCAGAATCCATTATAGGAAATTTAAATTTGCAATTAAAGTGGGAGGTTGGGTGCAGAATTCTTTCATTTTAATTCCCCATTGCCTCCTCCCCTGTTATTATTAATGTTCTGCATTAAATGTCCAGGCTCTGTGTTCTCTCCTTTGGCACTCTCCCACTCTCCAACACAGTTTGCCAAAATGAGGTTTAATTAATGAACTCATACATACAGTAAATCAGTTTTTTTTTTTTTGGTTCCAGGATAGAGATGCTGGACGAGGCCGTATTTCATGAGATAATTGAAAAAATACACCTCATCATGTTGTGAAAAAGTAAATGAAAGCTGCAAAATATCAGGCCCGGGGTTTGTGATTACTGCTTTATTATTTCCTGTTTGGAGGAACTTTTTTCTGATAGTTATCCTTTAAGTTGTAATATTTGGCTTGTGCACTGAATGACCTCACTCCAGTGCGGCCGCTCGCTGTAATGCATCGCCAGTAAGCGGTCGGCTGCCGGTGTTAATATTTCCTCACACAGTTGTTTACATAACTCATATCCGAGGAATTTGGAGCTTTTACATGGCACATGCCAGCACTTGTGTAAATATATTGCTACAGTAAAACCTTTACTAAGTGCCACAGATTAATAGCGTTTACATGTGATGCTGCACGTCTGATTCTGCACAGCTTTTGCTTTTAGGCAGAGCTGCAAAAATCAAGCAAAATGTTTTTTTTTGGTTTATTAAAACACTTTCACAAAGATGTTTTTAATAGAATTTTCTTAGCGCTGCACATGAAGCTTGTCTGTCTCATTTAGTTTCATTGCCGTCTCATTGATGAACTCAAGGTTTTATAGAAATGTCATTAAAACCCTTCAAATGATTCCACATTTGGATTTCATTAGATCAAAACATAAGTTTTATGTAGAGCAAGAGTAACAACCCACATTGCAGCATTACTTAAATTAATAATGTTGAAAATGTATTACTTACAATATTAAGATAATTGAAAGTTAATACAGTATTCCCATCACAGCACACTGTTTATATTTGTAACAACAATGCATTAGCCGATGCTATTGTCTCCCAGAAAGGAAAAAGGCCCGATGAGCAAAATTTTGGCACCCACTGTTAAAATGGAGGCGATGGGTGAATAAATTCAGCGTCTCTGTTTCTCTGTGAGGACTATCTTCAGCAGCAGCACATTAATGCCACTATCAGCTACTATATCACCAGTCAAAGTGACAAATGGCAGACAAGCGCCTCTCAAATATTCAGGGAGGGTGGAGTAGTGCAGGGGTGGTAATGGGAGATAGTGTTTTTCTCCATTTGGCAGGAGGACTTGGTGTAAAAATTTGTTGAGAGAGATGGTCGGAGTAAAAAAAAAAAAAAAAAAAAAAAGAAGCAGCGTTTGAAGTCGGTGTGTTTGCATGTCTACATGACAGTGTTTTAGAGCGGAGAACAAATGATTGTCTCATTGTCCTTTCTCTGCACCCCACCCCCACCCACACACACCCCCCCTCGTCTCCCCCCATCACTCGGACAGCTGGAAACAGAATTCATCCGATTCGTTCTGCTGCTTTTCTCTCTCCCAACTGCCCCATTCCCCCCCCCTCCGTTCCCCAGTCCCCCTCACTGTCGTAATAGGATCTGCAGGAATCATTCAAAGGCTAGATATAATTTACTGCTTGCCGTGCACAATGCCCCCTCCCACTCTCACCCCCTTTCTCAATCGCACAAGGTGCCCTGCGGATGAACTAATCATACTTGAAATATTATTTCTGCTTCTTATTCCTCCATTTTATGAACAGCTCCTTTTTATGGTGCAATGGATTTAACCCCTGCCTGATCACACTCTCGCCGGTCTGTGCAGGCAGAGAGAGGGTGGGTTTGTGTCGAACGAGAGGCTAGAAAATCTCCTGTTTTTCTATTTCTTTGTTTACGTTTTCGCCTCCTGTTTGTTTTGATGAATCTATATTTTACCCAAACTTGATTTCCTTGTCTTTGAGAAAGAAAGAAAGAAAAAACCCAACAACAAACGATTACTTGGGGGAACAAGCATGTAACTCAGCCAAGAACCTCAGCTACAAAACCATAAAAAACAATTCCACAGGGCTCTTTTACCCATAATCCCATCGCTCCCTTTATGCAATCCACATATTTGGACAAGTAACTCCACTTCATTCATAATATATACACCGCAGTAAATGCTCTCATGCATAACAGCCAGTATTAGCATATAGGCTGTGCTGCTCTTTAAAAACAGGATAGTAATGAAAAAGCAAACATAATTTTAAAACTACTTAAAAATGTACTTTCTTATGTAAAATATTATGATCGACCTCATAATGAGCTCTGCCTTCGCCGTCGTAGAAAATTCCCCAGGCTC